>NW_025110106.1:173136-194329 GCF_011392965.1 Frieseomelitta varia | reverse complement strand
TAATAAGAGTAACTTATTCTCAAGAATATTTTACATTCATTTGTTGTTCCGTTTGGATAAAATTGTATTTTCTAAAACTCTAGTAAACATTATATTTTTTAAAACATTAATAAGAATAACGTATACTGAAGAATGTTTCACATTCATTGTTCTTTTTAAATAAAATCATGTTTTCTTAAAGATCTAGTGAATATTATATTCTTTACTATATTAATAAGAGTAATTTATTCTCAAGAATATTTTACATTCATTTGTTGTTCTGTTTGAATAAAATTGTATTTTCTAAAAATCTAGTAAACATTATATTTTTTAATACATTAATGAGAGTAACCTATTCTGAAGAATGTTTCACATTCATTTACTGTTCTTTTTAAGTAAAATTTTATTTTCCAAAAATCTGATATATTTTCTTACTGCTTGTTTCTTAAATTTCCATTTTGTCTGTCACTATGTATGAATTTGAACGGTTCATTTGTCAAATCGATTAACTTCATAAAACAAAGTAAACAATAGCAAAATAATCGATAAAGTAGTGTCCGTTTGTTCTTGAAGTCCCTTTTAAAATTTGAGCTCAAATAAACATTGTAAAATGTATTATTACGTATAATGTATTATTCATCCAACGACATACAAAATGCATAAAATCGTACACTTTTGAAATAATCACATTTACTTCTGACATAAATTATTTATTATTCCACGGGTAAGAAGATGTTTGTCACTTAACACTGTTATATCCAATTATTAAGGAAAATTATTTCAAATACGAAAATTAATCAATCAACTTCGACGTTAAAATTTAGAAAATCTCAGAAACCACTTTGTCCTCAATTATTATCCCACTCACTTATCCCGCACAACTGTAAAAATCTCCAAATAATGTGCAAATGTAGAAAAACTATAAAATTGTTTGAAAATGTGTGTTTTTTACAGGAAGATTTACGTAATTTAATTGTTTCTGTATTTTAAACAATTACGGGGAAACTTGGTCGAAACTGCACCGCGAACTATGCGTAGAGATTTTACTGAATCATGCCACGAGGCTTTACACAATTACGATTTGAGTTTAAACTCAGTTCGAAAATGCAGATTATGCACACCGTTTCGAGAATCCTCGACTCTCGGGTACCAAGGCCCCGTTCATCGAAACGGGTGCGTGCTTAATACATTGTTTGTGTAATAACATCGTGAATCTGTAATCGGAATGCAAATTCAATGAAGTCTGTTTCACTTTCGCGTCAAAAGCTTCGAATCAACGTTCGTCTTCGCTCGGGATTTGATTTATCCCGAAACGCGTAGATCCTCGTAAAGTCTCTTTGCTCTGTATCATCACGTTGCACGCGTACGTGCAGATGAGTGCGTTACGCGATAAGAAATTCATGAAATTCAATTTTATATTTTCATGAATAAAATTAGAAACAATGCAGCAGAAACGCTATGAACTATTTCTGACTGAATTTCCATAGATTTAAATTACACGATGATTTTTGTAGCTTCAAATAGTAACAGCAAATGGTCGCAAGTTGACTTCGTTTGTATTAATTAATATTAATATAACAATTAATTAATATTACTTATAACAATATAACAATATAATAATATAATATAATAATATAATATTATAACAATATAATAATATAATATTATAATATTATAATATAATAATATAATATTATAACAATATAATAATATAATATTATAATATTATAATATAATAATATAATATTATAACAATATAATAATATAATATTATAATATTATAATATAATAATATAATATTATAACAATATAATAATATAATATTATAATATTATAATATAATAATATAATATTATAACAATATAACAATATAACAATATAATATTAATTATTTAAAATTTTGTTTAATCTATTAAATCGACCAGTTAATTTTATTTTATTTTTTTTATTACTATTTCTATATCAACTAACATTTAATTAAATATTTAGTTAAACGATCATCATTATTATTTATTTATATAATTTCAGTTATCATAATTAGAGGGATAAGAATTTTATTCGTTTGATGTAATTGCAAAATTTAACGCCAGAAATAATTTTTGTAAATAAAGGTAGTCGATTATCTGTCGTTTGCTTGGGTTTCGACAAGCACTCTGTGGGGGGAGGGTGGAGGGATTTTCTCCCTGGAACGAGCACGATAAGTTCTCGGATTCCGATCGGCGAGTCAACAAGGCTCGGTGAATCGCGTTCCGTGCGCCGGGGATTATCGAATGGAGGCCGGCATGTTTGACAAGCAGCGTTTTAATTTAATGTCGATTAGTGCATCCGGCCGTGGATTATGGTCCGTGCAGCGGGCTCAACAGTTATATCGCGCGGCAACGAGCTCCGACGTTGCATTGTACGTATCCACTCGTGGTTGCAGCTAGCTTGCATACTTGCTTTGCGCTGCGTCCTTGCTAATTACGTTCATCGGCCGAGTGCAGGCACGATGCACCCGGGATTGTTCGCGATACACGCTACCCGATAAAATCGGGGGCAAGGCCCCGCGAAGAGCGTGAGCAGCGGCATGGTCATCTACCGTTATCCCCCTGCCCTTTAGTTAAACGAAAGTTTCACCCGTGGAACGTCCGATGATTAGTTGCGATCCGTTCGATAACGTGTTTGGATAACGAGATCGAATAATTGGCGGGCAATGTCCATCGCTTGCCACCGGCAACGCTAATATCTCGTTCGAATGAGTCGAGTTTCGCGCACAAAACTATTAGCAAAACTATTAGTAAGTATTATATTACATTATATTATATTATATTATATTTTATTATATTTTATTACATTTTATTATATTATATTACATTATATTATATTTTATTATATTTTATTATATTATATTACATTATATTATATTATATTATATTTTATTACATTTTATTATATTATATTACATTATTATATTATATTATATTATATTATATTTTATTATATTTTATTATATTATATTACATTATATTATATTATATTATATTTTATTATATTTCGCACACAAAACTATTAGCAAAACTATTAGTAAGTATTATATTACATTTTATTATATTACATTATATTATATTATATTATATTTTATTATATTGTATTATATTGTGTTATATTATATTTAACCTTTTGCTATACATACATATTTTATATTATATTGTATTTTACTATATTATATTATATTTTATTTTATTTTATTACATTATATTATATTATATTATATTTTATTATATTTTATTATATTGTGCTATGTTATATTTAACCTCTTGCTATACATACATATTTTATTATATTATATTGTATTGTATTATATTTTATTATATTATATTGTATTACGTTGTATTATATTATATTTTATTATATTATATTTAACTTCTTGTTCCAAAATTGTAATATTTTCTCAGTTTTAAGTATATTTAAGTAAAGGCGAAACGAATAATAAATTTTCAAAAAGACAGAATTACTGTACACGGTTGTTGGTCACTCGTTATGGTCCTCAATCAATTTCCAGCGCAAGTGGAATAAATGTTATTTAACCTGTGAATTAATAACGAGGCAATCATTCATCTTCAATGAGATTTCATTCGTTGAGATTTCATGAAATTCGGTAAGATTTAATTATAAGCGAATGCAGAGTTGGGCGAAATGTAATTTGATTGGTAATTAACGTGGGATCGCTGATTAATGAACAAGGGGAACAATCGGTATCATTAATTGTAAAATGATTGCACTTTTGATCAGTAGCTCGCTTAACTGTTAACAATGCCGTGTATATTTTGCGGAAACTATGAGCCTACAATTTTATCAGGATCGGTTCGAGAAATTTTCGACTCAAATCAATTGAAAATCTCGTCTGTGATTGTTATCTTATTTGGCACGATCTTTTGCGTGGCTCGATGAAGATGGACGTTAGCGATAAACTTGCTTTAATGAACGAAATTTTGAGGTTCTTCATTATAGTGCCAAAACGGTATCAGAAAATTAACAAATTATTCTAACAGTACAGATACTATTACGCAGCGAACTATTGCGTGTAATGTTCTCTCTATCGCTAAAACATCAAGCAGTTTAATAATAACATTCAGTCACGTTAAGCGGTACAATTCTACGTGATTGATACGTTTGGAACGTGTTGTTATGGCAATGTGAAGAAACAACACGTTACAGATCGTGATAAAATATAAATCAATCGTTTGACGATTTAGAAACTACCGATGGATAGAAATTAATTAGAATTAATTGAGAGAGCAACAGTTAATCACGATTACTCATTTATTTCAACAACGATTAATTGATTCATCATTACCGCGACTACTGTTTAATGGTTGATTACAGAAATGATGACAAAGTATGTAATTGATCACCAACTCCTGTAATTAATTCAACGAAATGTTGCAAGATGGATCTTTTCACTTAATTAAGTCCTAGTTCTGTTGTAACTACGTGCAAATATTATAAGTCCTAGTTTTAACTATGTGCAAATATTCGAGCGTGAACAAAGTGTTAACAAAGAAAATCCTCCATCCACCGAAATGTCGAGCAACATGATTCTTCTCTCTCGTCGCTAAATTCACCGCGGCAACGGCCACTAATTATCATAATTGAATAAAATCGGGGAAACAAACGAGCGACTGATTGACGAGGCGAGGTAACGATCAACTGAATATTTATTTATGACAGTGATGATGGATCAACCGGGCCATCGCAACAGGCTCGATTGAAAAATCTCATCGAACTTCGGTCGTCTAATTTCGAATGTTCGAAACGAATTGAGCTCTCGCGACTGATAAATGGCCACGGTTGATTAGGGAGAAATGATGGTGAAGTGGCGAGAAGAGAAGAGAGAGGGAAGCAGCGATAAAACTCCAAGTATGCGTTCGAAAGCAGATATCGACGAACGAGGGGTTTGAAAGTTTAGAAGGAATGGTTCTTGAGGGGAGTGCACATCGAGAGGGTGCAAAGAGTGGTAGAATGCTCGTAAAAGATGGCGTTTGTACGACGCACGAGAAGATTTTTATCCTTGTCACTGAAGATTTTTATCTATGTACCGCGCCCGTTGGTATGAATCATTTTGAAATTTCGCGAGCAACTTGAAGTCAATTCTCGGAACGTAAAACGTTACAAGACGTTTTCGCTTGGTAAGAAAGATCAATGTACAGTCTTCTTCTTTTTCCTCTTCTTCTAATTTTCTTTAATGTCGCATCAACAGTAAGGTCATTAGCGACGACGTAGTTTAGTCTGTTTTTGAGATATTTTAATACTCTTTGTATGTCATTTTAAGAAGTCAGGTTTATGTTTGCGTTAATATTTCTTTCTTTGGATTTCAGTGGTGTGGCATTCGTGCAGTATGTGGGTTATTGCAATGAGTGCAGGTGGGTGGTGTAGTTTTTTTGATTTTGTGTCAGCTTGGTATGACTAGTTCTTAGGCGTGTGATAATTATTCCTTCTTTCCTGTTGGTAAAGTTTGGTGTTTGCTGGTGAAAGTCTTGGATACTTTTGTATAGTTGGGTGCTTTTAGTTGTTCTCCATGTATTGTTCCATTCATTTTTTGTTACTTTTTTGCAGTGGATTATTTGGTCTTCGCAGGGGATTGGAAGATGATTGCAATTGTTAGTAAGTGAGGGAACTGTGGCTTCTTTTGCTGCTGCATCGGTTTTTTCATTTCCTTCTATTCCTTGATGAGCTGGAATCCAGATAACTGTGGCGTTGTGTTAGGTTGATTGTGGTTTAGTTCTTGAATGGTGGATATTAGTTGGTTGTCTTGATCATATGATTTATCAATGTGAGCGCTGTTTTCTTAAATAAAATGTTGAGTATATATCTGAAATGATGATCTCGTTGAATATTGCGGTTATGTTATACTTTTTTTTCATTTTATCTCATTTCAATTGCGTATCAAAAAATTGAAACTTCACAAGAGAAAAATAGAATTCTCACAATCAGAAGCTGATTTAGTGCTTTAAATTTCAGCAAAATGTTTGTTTCATGTTATTGCTTGGATTTATACTACTATAATGAACAATTGTCGTGTCTCATTATGTAATATTAATCAATCATAACTGTATAGGGCATAACTGTAACAAATCTCTTCATGCTATTTGAAAGCATTTGTAACAGAGAAATATTTTTATACAAAAATTCTATAGTGTGAAAATATGTATTATGTAGAATCTCTCTGATAAAAACTACTTTGGAAAATGCAAATACTTTTTTTAGCTACTGATATTCATACATAATATGAATAATATAATGAGGCAATTTTTTATAATATTTATAGAAAAACAAGTCCACGAATGTGCAAGTTATTTTTTGCGGTACCACTGTATCTGAGTTGAATTTGTATATTCACTGGCGCGGCGGGTGGGATGGGATTTGGTTATCGACGAGGGATAACCGTATTTGCCGAGACGATCAACGTGACACGAGGTTAAATCGACGTTACTGTCGCCCTCGGATCTAGATGTTAACAAGGATCCAAGGTGCTTTCCCTGATCCATGAAAACGTTTCAGCGACGCCCTCGTTCGTTAACGCATCATCGTTAACAACGGAATGCGTTTTCCACGAAGGAGCGAAATTCCTTTCGAATTTTCTCCATTTTCATTCCTCCCGAGAAATGACAGTCTATTTTTTAAATTTTCGTTGAAAACGAAAACGGTCGATCGACGGAACTTTAAGCGATAATGTTCGGTAATATTAATAAATAATTAAATAATATATTGATAGTGTTAATTATTTAATGTTATGACAATATATAAGTAATAATATATAAAATAATATTATTATTATTTATTATTATTTATTACATTACATACATTATTTATTATAATTTATTACATACATATATATTACATAAGAATATTATTATTTATTATTATAAATAATAAATAATAATAATATTATAATATAATATTATTATTATTTATTACATATATATATATATATTATATATATGTATAATATAAAATAATATTATATATATTTATATCATACGTATCTATATATATAAAATATACATTTGTATTATACATATCTACATATATAAAATAATATTACCTATATTTATATTATACATGTCTATATATAAAATAATATTAACAATTATATAAATTGATAGAAATATTGATAACTGGTAACTACGAAGAAACAATTGATTACTAAAGAATATTATAATCACGAACCGTACAATCATTTGAACTAACTAAAATATGAATTTCTGAATTTAATGCGTGAACTTTTTTTTCTTTATGAATTCAAATTATGATTAATTCCGCTATTTTAGCGAGTAATCAACGTCTAAAGTGTCGCGATCACTTCCGAAGGATCCTCGATACGTCGATGCAAGTCTGTGCACCGTCTACGATTTTCATTCAGAATTTAATAACGTCAAACGCAAGCGCCATTGTTATTAAACTTCACAATCCCCTGGCTTAGAATAACGTATAATATGATATACCAGGCCTGACAGTTAATTTCACCGTGTAATCTCATCGTATTAATTTACCAGGCCTGTTAGGCCAACGACTTCTACCGACAATGGGCTACGTTCGGCTACGAGGAGTTTGAAAAGCCTCTCTCACGTAGGATTCTAACGGATCTCGTTGATGGACAGCAGTTGCCCTGATCGAAAGTAAAAGTGCCTGTTTTCAAGTAAAAACACTTTTCTATACACCGTTTTTTACACGTTAGGTGAGCATTGTTCTCTCTCGGTATATGTTAACACTCTTGAGAAATTTAATCGAACGAGAGGGCAATTGTTAACTGTGAATTGAATTTAAAGATCGGCATCCGGTTTCAAGAACGAGTTTAAAAATTTATTATTTTATGTATTACGTTATGAATATAAAAATTACTCTCTTACACAGTGGGTACACGTAAATTTGTAGAAGATTCAAAGTAGTAAAAATTTTCAGGATATTAAAGTCACTCGAACTTTATGTATCGAATATGATAAATTCATCGTGTCATCTGTCATGTTGAATTTTTAAATTTGTCGAATTTGAAAATTACTCTATAGAAAATTACTTTACTATATAGTGCGAAAAGTATATCGCGTGAATTTATAGAAGATTCAAAGGATCGAAAATTTTGTTGAATGTACAGGGTGTTTCGTATATTATATAACAGAATGCGTGAAACATCTAAAATACAATTAGCAGAGTAAAAGATTTTATTATTTATTATTTATTCAAGCTTCGCAGTAATGTGAATTCGTACTAGTCGCATTAACACTGCCAAAAACATTCGGGCATTTCCAGTAAAAAAAATACAAACTCAGAATTAGTTAAAAATTCGACCGTACAATACGTGATTTCGTTTTCTCAAACAAAAATATCCTGAATGGACAGTTGTTTTCTCAAGCAGACGCCGAGCGGACAGTCGCCGCTTTTGAAGCAAAAACAAAGCACGACCAAGTAGAGTACGCACGTAGGCGTTTAAAGATTAAAGTTTTTCATTTCGTTCGAATTTAAACTTTATCCAGCCGGCTTGCGTTCTTTCCCGAGAGCTTGAAATTCGTAACACCGACGCGAGACGAGGGAGAAGAGAAGATTGTAAGACAGGCTCTCCTTTTCGTTTGACTGGGTCGTCGCGCAGCGTGGAAACTTTCGCGAAAGAGGATCGCGAATCGTCGCGGCAACAAGCAGCAACGACAGGTCGTTAACAAAGAAACTTTTAAATTGACGAGTTTCTCGTTCTTTATTTAACGTTCGAACGAACGGGAGGAAATGAGGCGCGGAAAATAAAGTAAACCGAGCTCGTAACCGAATGCAATAACAACGACGAATAGCGTTGGACAGAACGACACCTGTGTCCCTCTTTCTTTTTTTTATTTCCCTGTCAAAGCTTTCTACCGTTGACACTCGCCTGTACAGGGTGTCTCAAAGTTATACGTCGTGTGACTTCACTATCAATTTAGCGGAGAAACATGCACATTGACTGTCAAATTGATCTTTGTCTAACTTTTTTATCGTACGGTTGTGTCGTACAGAGAACGAGTACCGATATATTTCGAGGCTTCAATATTTGATTTGGTAGTAATATAACATTCTGATTGTACTTTTAATTATTTTCCTACCACTAATTGGCGTCATAAGTAAAATTTACATATATCGGTATTACAAGGAAGAATGTAGTATTATAACATACAGTTTTTATTTCTATGAGAAATGAGAAATGAGCGAAAGAAGAATATTTGATGGAAAAGTGCTCCCCTCATTCTGAATTTGCTCGAATTAGCAATGTATCATTTGTACATCAGAGGCGAGTCGCACAAGCTGCTCACTCATTGTCAGTCTACTGGTTCCCCCACCACAAAAATTAGTTCCCACTCTGTTCCGCAGATGGCCATACGAACTACTTTGACGAAGTGGAGGGGGTAGCGCCAGCGATGAGAAAAGTGGGGGCAAGGGCCGCCAGTTAGCAACCCCAGCCGTAAGTTATGGCGATGATATGATAATGAACATTATTCCTGTATCCGAAGCTATTTAATTTAATTCCCATTGCGATAGTAGAATAATTACCTAAAAATATCGGTTTTACGATTAAACATATTATTATTATTTACGATTAATAAAAATTTTACGATTCGATCTCTGGTATTATTTCACTCGGAGCGAAAGACGGAATCAACGGGTCGCGAATGATCTGTTCTCTTGGGAAATGGTGTTGAACTTTCAATTAATCATGGTATATTAACTTTATTCGCGATACCGTTACATTTAATTCGGTAACACGCGCGTGGGAATCCAACGGGACGACTGGCTTCCTTTATTAGATCGTGATTTATTCAATTATAAATATTGTTTCCATTGACGAATTTTCAGGAGCAAAGTTAATATTCGCGTATATTTGCATGTATGTGTATTATTGCTGTTATCTTAATAAAGGAACAGGAAAC
Organism: Frieseomelitta varia; assembly: GCF_011392965.1. Taxonomy (NCBI): domain Eukaryota; kingdom Metazoa; phylum Arthropoda; class Insecta; order Hymenoptera; family Apidae; genus Frieseomelitta; species Frieseomelitta varia. The sequence continues at coordinate 184,424 of NW_025110106.1, read as the reverse complement.
ATGAAGATATTTGCATGTCGTGGTAAATGATAAATGTTACTTTTTATTGAACATCCCATGTGAGTACTATCGTTTCAAAAGTGCACGTGTGTATTACCGGATTAAATAAATGATATACAATGCACGATGTAACATAGAATTTTTCTATTACGTGAAAGGCAAAAATTCATTTATCACTTTGTGTTGTTATTTAAATAAAATTTGTAACATTCATACAGTATAACATGATGCACAATATTACATGAAATTTAATGTATAACGTGAAAAAGGAAAATTCGAACAATTACGTGAAATGTGATATTATGATATTAACATAAATGTGATATTATCTTTCTACAATTTATAAAATAATAAAATTCATCACGGTTCCAAAACTTTCTCTTTTCTCTTTTTAACCGTAAAACGTAAATTATATCAAGTTATGAAATTTTTTGCACACAGTTATTATTAAAGCGTTGAAATAAATGGAAGAAAGGAATGTCAGCCATCGAAATTAATACTAACCTAGAATATTTTTTCTGATATATTAGATAATTAATTTACAACAGTGTTAATTAATTAATTAATTAACACTGTTATAAACATGATCTCTGAATAATCATGCAAGTCACCACAATATATCACAGCAATGTGTCAAATCAACGAAAAATTAATAATTATCTCATCGAAGATGTTTGTGTCTCTTTGCGGATATCATTTTTATCATTCTCGATGTTTATCAAATTTGAAGAAACAAAACACAAGCGAAAGATCATATCATTTGCAAAATATTAATAATATTATTTATAATATAATAAGTATCATATTTTTGATATATGTTTGCACATTTTACGTGTCCTGAATGCTCTTGAAATCTGATCCAGTTGTAAAATTTCTTCCATTAAACGTTCATATCTATCGTTGTTGTTAAATTAAACAATCAACATAGTTGCACGTTTTCTAATTATAAAATATAACACAACGTCAAACTCCTGAACTTTCATCGTAGCCATAACGGCAATGTTATTTTCATTCGATTCGCGTTAAATTGAGATTAAATAGGAAATTAAGTCGCAATTAAAGTGTACTTTGCCAAAAGTTGACCGACGGTACTTTTGAACGGTAGTGTATCACGAGTTGCTACCGGGTCGCAATCAAACGTAATCGGATCAGTAATCAAATCAGTAATCAGTGTTGCGCCAGAGAATTTCATTACACACGCCGCGTGATTTTTCCCGAAAGTTTGCTCGTCGATGCCGGAATATGTTTTATTTCGCGTGTTTCCCCCCTTCCTTCCGTTTCGAAGAAAACGTGCTCCCATTCCGTGTAACGCGCTCATTTCGAAACGAAATCGTTCGATCGAAGTTGAAGTCAAATGAGAAACAGGGGAGGACAAGTCGTCGAAGGTAGAATCGAATTCTTATTGTCGCGAGTTAATTATTATAGTCCTTAATGCTGGCCTTAATCCATTAAGGACAACAAGCTGCAGAAATAAAATAAAACGTAGAGATATCTAAAGGATGTACGTTGTTTTGTCAAGGGATGAAAAACGCACCAAAGTAATGGATGAGCGTCGGATGAGTAAAGTATGTTGGATGCAACGTCGTATTCTGTTTGTTAGTCACTTCGCCTCCTCCAAAGTCCCTTCATTATGTTCTCCTTTTGCCGCTTCTTCTCCAATCCTTTCTACGTCATACCTTTTTGTAATCTTCCTTTGTAATATACAGGGTGGTCCATTTAAATATCTGTTCGAATTGTGATGATTAATATCAACAGAAATATTGGTATTTTGTATATAATTTTTGCTTTACGTTCAGGAATCATTGTATCGTCTTTTAGAATATTAATTCGAATGGAACTCGAATTTATAATTCAGTCGTTACTAGACATGCTCTTTTGATAATATTTTTTTTTATAGTTGTGCCATTTATAATTGGATTTGGAAATTTCCACGAATAAATAATATTAGATTTTGATTACTTCCGCCATCTTTATTATTGTTATTATTAAATGATTTATTTTTTTCCAAATACAGGAACTGGATAAACTGTATAAACCATTATTATTATGTTTATATCATTCATCTCTATCAATTGATTTTACGATTTTTTCAATTCATATAACAGGAATTTCGTAACAATTTTAGGAAATTTTATAGTAACAATTTTTGTGATAAAAAATTTTTCTTTAAATTATGATCAAATTAATTGAGTTTCATGATCAATTTCAAATACCGTAATTTTATTAATTTTATCCTATAACACGAATGGCAGCCGAACGGCCAATAACTAGTAAGAATATTTCTTTTCATATAAATACATATATTTTTTCATTGTATCGTGTAGCTGGTAAAAAAATACATTCGAATATATAAAGAACATGACCGTATAAGGACTTGAATAATTGCGATACTTGAATTGATTCTGATAGAAAAGAAAATTTCCAATAGAAATTCATTGATGACGTCAAGCAAAATATTTATTGATTTAGTGAAGCAAAAAAGAAAAAAAAAATTAATAATTTAACACTGACATTTGGTAAATTCAAAAAAAGATTCGAAACGTAATAGACTTCACGTTGAGTTTGTATTCACATGATATTTTATAACGATGACCTATATATAATATACGAGCTATATATAACGATGACCTATATATAATATAATACTATATATTTAAACATATATTTTTATATATATTTACATTTAAACATATATTTTCATATATATTTATATTTAAACATATATATTTTATAACGCTGACTTATATATAATATAATACTATATATTTATATTTAAACAATTGTAATTTTTCAAATTTATAACGATGACTTATATATATAATATAATACTATATATTTATATTTAAACAATTGTAATTTTCCAAATTTATAACGATGACTTATATATATAATATAATACTATATATTTATATTTAAACAATTGTAATTTCCGAATTTATAACGATGATTTATATATATATAATATAATACTATATATTTATATTTAAACAATTGTAATTTTCCGAATTTATAACTATGACTTATATATATAATATAATACTATATATTTATATTTGTACAATTGTAATTTTCCAAATTGTAAGTAATTACAAAGTAACGTAGCATTCTATAAAATTACAAAGTAACATTACAAAGTAACGTAACATTCTATAAAATTAATCGACAGCATACTGAATCTTGCAACCAGAAAGTATGACGTTTCGCGTTCATTTTTATGTGTTTATGCCATCCTGTAAATCATTGAAATAGGACCTTTATCCCAGTCTGCGCCATTTTTTTTTTTTTTTTCTTTGCACCTCTGGTTAGCGTATTCGTCACTAATGGTGATGCATAACTATCTAACATCGTTTTTACTCGCGCTAACGAGCCTGCCTTTCGGCGATATTGTTCAAACAGCCATGATGTTCGTAATTTCGATTTATCTTTTTAGGTATCTAGGCAAAAATGAGGACACCGCGAGAGAGAATAACAGGCTCTCTTGCTCGAACCATTTCAACGTCGCGGTCAACTTGATGGAGAACTCGCTAGCGAAATGCTCGTGGAAATTGTTTGAGTATTATTGAATCGAATCGTATTTATTTCCGCCGGATGGTAACGGCCCGGCTGCGCTTGTAAATTTATTCGTTGTGTAACGAACGATAAAAATCACCTAAATCCCCAAAAAGCGGCGAGCTCGCGTTTAATCGTTCATCAGGGGCAGTCTATATCTGTAGCTCTTCGATTTCGTTTCCTTTTTTTCATTGACATTTGCAAAGGAAGCACGATGCAATTGCAGCTGCGTTTTGCGATTCTTTGTTTAAACGCCAATTGTGAAATACAGCTTTCGAGGATTGTGATCTTATAAAATTGCCAGAGTTTCTAGAGTGTCAGTTTTGGTTTGGATCTCTAAATCGGTTCTTGGACGCACATCGAGAATTTTTTGTTCCGAAATTGTAATATTTCCTCGATGTTCGGTATATTTAAGTAAAACAAAATAGGCAAAACAGACAATAAATTTATTACTTTTCAATAAATTTCTGTCCAATTGATGTCATACCGACGAGTTCGAAGAAGAAAGCGACGAATTATCGTATGACGACTTTGGTCACTCGTTACGGTCCGCAATCGTTGCCAGCGCAAGTGGTTAATTTCTACGTATATCAGTTTTCAAATCAAAATTATACACATCGGTATAATTCAAAGCTATTATTTACGTTAGTTTACAATTAATCGCACGAAGTAAATTGCAATATCACGCACGTGCAACGTAATTAATATTACACGCATTATAATACGTAATTACAAAGTTACGATTTATCTTATTTATGTATTACATCAGTTTCAGTTTCGAAGAATCATGGTTCTTGCTTTACAATGATTCATCGCCTCTCCGTTGTTGATTTTTATTGTCGTCATTCGACGAGAACTGAATAACACCACGAATACTACTGAATATATATCATACATATCATAACAATTGAATTTCGCTGGTAATTTCTTTTCAGAACGAACGTGAAACACAAAGTCGAATTAAATGGCCAGAAACCTAACACCGATAATTATACATCACCGTTGGTTTTTGAATGCTATCGTCTGGAATTCGACGATAATTACTCGAGTTGTTAATTTTTCCATCTTCAACAAATCATGTCGTTGCTGGTACCATCTCGAAACCCATTTCATTTTAATCGTTGTATTAGAGGTTCTACTTTTTTGTGCACGCCGTAACTCTTTGACTTTCCAATTTATATTTATAAGACGACCACCGGCGCCCAGTGGTAACATATTTCACAGCCGCAGTTATACGTTCGCGAGTGGGTGTGTTGTATCATAGAACACAAAGTTTTCGATATAAAATTTGTTTAAAATATTCGTGACCTGTATATACGATCTTCTTCTTTTTCTTCTTCTTCTTCTTCTTCTTCTTTTTCTTTTTTGCCTCTCTCTCTCTCTCTCTCTCTCTCTTTCTCTCTCTTTCTGAATATTTTAAGCGACTCGTGTCGACAGATTCGACGATATCGATTTCTGTGCCTAATCGCAGCTACAATACGAAGTTTGCTCTCTTTGAACGTCCAATCGAATTGCCGATAACGAAGTCGGCCTCTTCAAAGCGGGCGGAAGCAATTTATTTAAAATCTTCTGCCTCGTTTGCCACAATGGCTTGTCACAAGGAGGGAAAAGAGAGAGAGAGAAAAAAAAAGAACAGGAAAAACAGAGAGGAAAAAAAGTGAATAGCCGGTCTTAAGCACGATTGTGCCAATGACGGAGGTATACTTGCCGACTGTCTCTTATGACGTTTTTACGCAACACAACCAGGTTTCTATCACACCGATAACTACTTTTTGTATGCGGATTTTCATTCTTTGCGGGCTTTCTGTTTCGCGAGGCCTTAGCGAACGGAGGTAAAGACGTAAACTTGAAAATATGGATTGCGAAGCGGCCCTTTTCGTCTCGAACTTTTCTTTTCAACGTTTGCACCGTGAACGTTTGCATCGTGGTGATAAGTATCCCTTATGGCTTTTCGGACAGGTGAGTTTTAACGACACTGACTGAGAACTATGAAATGAAATTACATGGGAAAATTAATAAAATCAAGATTCAATGTGAAAAGTGATTTTTAAATATTATTTGATGTATTAATGAAATAGTATAAATAAATAAAAATATTATAAATATTATATAATATTAAATAAATATTATAAATATTATATAAATATTATATAATATTAAATAATATAAGAATTAGTAAATAATAATATGTTTTATAGTGTATTTTACTTCATAATTATGATACATTTTATATATATTATTTTACATGGGAAAATTAATAAAATCAAGATTTAATGTGAAAAGTAATTTTTAAATATTATTTATTGAAATAATATAAATAAAAATTTTATAAATATTATATAATATTAGACAAATATTAAATAATATTAAATAAATATTATAAATTTTATGTAAATATTATACAATATTAAATAATAGAAAAATTAGTAAATAATAATATGTTTTATAGTGTATTCATAATTATGATACATTTTATGTATTATTTTAACGTATTGATAATGATATTTGTATTAAAATTTTAATGATTTACTTTTTGGGAATTAACGTAAATACAAGCCGATTTTTATGCAAATTCGTATTTTTGAAAATATAATTCGAGAAATAGTATCTAGGTGGGGAATTATTTTTACGAATATTATAAAAAGAACTATACTTTGGATATTTTATACGTTTCCTTACGTAATGCGGATCCTGTGCAATTTTGCACTTGCACGATTTCTATAAATGTATAAAATTCATAATGTAACAGTACAGACTATAATACAGTCAACTTTGAAAGAAACATAGATTAGTCACAGTTTTCTTTATTAATCTATATATAATTCCGTTTATTTAGTTAATAAACAAACTAAAGATGACAAATAGCCTGACGATAGATTCTATCCAATAAATATATTTCCACGAACATAACTAAAGAATTAACGACCAAATAGAAATTCATTTTATTGATACATGATAAGAAGCATTCTACTTTGGATATATTCTCGACTATTACGTGTATGTACCTGCATTTTCAAGTATTTCTAAAATGCGTAACGTTCTAGCAAATATTGCACACCAGTCACGAAAACAGAAAACGCATTTAATACTGAAAACCTTCATTGCTGGCGATAAAATTTTTAATATCGAACGTTGCGAAAGTGAAAAATTCAAAATTGGTTGGCCGAGTGTGTCAAGCAGACTTCGAAAAGTTGGTATTAACTCGCGTCGGTGCGATCGGCATTAAAATCCACTCGCTCGAGGCAAATCGCTCGGTTAATTGGGAAAGTTGAGTGCGTAGCGACGATAATATTCTGAAAGAACGGGAAGCGTAATGCGAAGGGGAGTTTTGCAGAGTTTCTGTCACTGAAATATCGATAATTTTGAGTAACCATGAGAGAAGAAGAACTATCGAACGAAGCTTATGGAAATTTTTCCACTATATTAATATTAATATTTATATTTATATTTATATTTATATTTATATTTATATTTATATTTATNATTTATATTTATATTTATATTTATATTTATATTTATATTTATATTTATATTTATATTTATATTCATATTTATATTTATATTAATATTTATATTTATATTTATATTTATATTAATATTTATATTAATATTAGTATTTATATTTATATTTATATTTATATTTATATTTATATTATATTAATATTTATATTATATTTATATTATATTGAAATTTATATTAATATTAAATTTACTGGTATTAAATATTAAAAATAAAAAATAAATATTAAAAAAAAAAAATATTAAATAAATATTAAATTTATATTTATATTTATCTTATATTTATATTAATATTAATATTAAATCTATATTATATTAATATTTCTATTAATTAATTTATATCAATATTAAATCTATATTACATTAATATTAAATTTAATGGTATCAAATATTGAAAATAAAAGAAAAAGAGAGAGATAGACCAACGCCCCGTTATCATGTTGCTAAGAAAGATACTATTAATTCGATTTTCCATCAATAATGCAGAACGCTAACAATAAGTAAGAACAAAGAACCTTACAATACCTTACAATACTGTACGATTCTCCCCTATAGAAATTTATCGCCGAAAATTTATCGTATCGTAGATATATGGTATTAAATAATTCTCCCTTGAGAGAGTCTGGGGAAACTCGCTTTCTCCGGACGCTCAATATTCGCTGAGCATGGTCGCGGGTATCGCAGACGCATCTCGCGGGTCGACTGAAAGCGACTGAAGGAGAAGTAACGTAAAGCAAGAAGAACGGCGAAAGTGCAACAGGCGAGGCTTAACAAGCCCTTGTGCGAGCGTTAAAGCGCCGAACTAACTAACGTATCTGCCGGATAGCATTTCAGCTAAGTTTCACGTGCAAGCGACCGCCGGCATCACGCGAAATTCACTGCCTCAGGATAGCATAGTAGCTGTGTTAGGTGGATACGTTGTCAAGGGGCACGAGGGAAGGGTGTGTCTGCAGTGACGATAAGGGATCGTCGCTGGCTCAAGGAACCTACAAAGGTTCTTCACTCCCAACATCAGCGATCGTTCGGTAAACTTCAAAGCTCTCTTCGAACTTGAAATCGTTAAAGAGCTCGCTCTGCACACGCTTCCGTGAAGCTTTTAATACATGCATCGTGTACTCTCGGAGACGGGAGCGAAAATCTAGCGAAATAATGGAGGCGAGTTTACAATGGCTGCGAAACTTTCCCCGCGATTTTCCAAAAGCTGTAAATGACTGTAAATGAAGTTGATACAAAATGTGGTGTTTGTTAATTAATTAATTAATTGTCACGTTTCGCTGCTCTCACTTTGATTCGGTGGAGTTTCCATTCTGATCGGCAATTCGCGAGAGTTCAGAAATATATTCACGCATATATTTTTATTTCGCAACAAATGTTAACAAATAAATTCTCGCTGTTTCGCTGTTGCGTTAGAAATGAGAATTTTTCGTGAGAGAAAAATTGTTTCTCTGTCCCGCCATAACAATGGAACAATAAAAAAACTTGCGACTTAATTTCTTTTTTTTTTTTTTTCTTTTATTTTACGCAGAAAGTATCCGCAGAAAGTACGAAAAGTCAAGGTCTCTTTGGAGAAAACTGTTTCTCAGCTGAAGAAAGGAATCATTATCGCCACAAATCGCATTTCATTCGACATTGACTCGAAGTTTCAAACGAAGTACAAACTTTGGGGGGATGAATTCGCGACACGCTGCGACCCTCCGCGCAAGGAGGTTAATTAAAATTCCTTGCAAAGCGTCGGGATTCATCTGTTTCTTTGCAAGTCCCCCGAAACTTTCGAGATCTTCAGAGAAGTTCGTCGGAATTCTCGCCGAGAGGAGCTAGATACTCGATCCGCTTTACGAAGGGCTCGCGGAATTTCCCCCCCAGGGATAATTTAAACAGATATTTTTCGCAACTCGTCGGAGGGATGAGGAGTTTGGAATGATTAAAAGTCGCTAGGACGTTCAGGAAGGAGAAGTGATCGAATCAGAGCTCTCGCCTCTCGTCTGCATCCTCGTTGCCTCGACCATTCGTTTGCGAATCACGAGTCCTCGAACGTTCGAGTCCTGTAGAGAAATTGGATCGTTTCAGATCTTCGATCGAACGCTCTTTATCTTTCGTCTCTCTCTCTCTCTCTCTCTCTCACTCACTCACTCTCTCACACTCTCACTCGAACTTGTCTCCAACTTCTTTCGAAGGAGACCCTTAACCTTTTCAACGTCGTTGGGAAGCCCGGGTGTTTGCCATCGCCCGAAAGTGCTCTCTTTCGTGAAACGTGAACGCACTTATCTTCCCTCGGAACTTTCTCCCAGCCACCCTTTCACCTTTAATCTATTTACCTTGGAATTATCATCCTTTTATCTGGAACCTTCAAACCTTTGAGCCACCGTTGAATGAGCGACGAGTTGTTGCCAGGAATTTGAAACGCGTCATTAACCACTTGCAACTGGTTCGCGGACCATAACGAGTGACCGATCCGTATATACAATTAAATCGTCGCTTTCTTTTCCTTTTGAACACTGTCGGTATGCATATCGCTGGATAGAAATTATTCAGAATTAATAAGCTTGCCTTTTAGTTTGTTTCGCCTGCGTTTTACATTTAAATGTACATACAACTGAGAGAATGTTGCAATTTTTGAGATAAAAAAATGTTCTCGACGTGGCACGTCATTAAAGTGATGTGAAATCAATCTCGTCTCAAAGCAACGAAGCAGTCTGCTTCTGACACTCGCAAGTACGTTTCCCTCGAAGATGACTCTGATACATTTCTCTCGAAAATTGTGAAAATTCGAGACAAGTATAGTAAAGTTGGAAACGCTTTTTCGTAACTGGATCCATCCAACTCTTTCATCTTATTGTTTAATCTTTTAAAATGATTCCTTGAAACTTGCTGTACGACTCTTTTCGCCATTTTATCGAACGGTGAATATTCAAAAAATCCTAACATTTCGTTATCTAATTTTATCGTTCTATGCCTACTCCTGTACTTCTCTCTTCTATTATTTTTATTATTTATTTTTCGTTGTTTCACTATTTATTCTCTATATTAGGTTCGATTTCTTCTCTTGAATCCAGCTTCTTTGGTTCGTTCTTCTATTTTCTTCTTGATTGTCTGTGATTACTAGTTTCTTGTTTTGGATTTTTGAGCCCTATACTATTCCATTCTTAACATTTCCCCTTAATTTAGCGCTGTCTTGCATATTTCTTCTTCTATTCTTGAGGTTGTTTGTTTGCAGCCTGAGCATGTGTCTTGATGTTATACTCCTTATAGAATAGCTGTTGCTATTATTCCAAATTGTCCTATCCCATTCCTATTGTCGAATTTTAGCAATTTTTAGCTGGCTGTTTTATCTTTCAGCATGCCAAAACCATAAGATCGTATTCTCTTGGCCATGGCGCGGCACCGAGAAACGCCTAATTTGTTCTAGCCCTCAAGTGTTTTCGTTTCCTCTTACTGGATTGGAAAACTAAACGGCTGCTTCCAACCGTTTGAAGTTTCTCGTCGTTACGCGTCACGAGCACAAATATTTGACCACAGCGTGTCACCACGGTAGCGTGTCATCACACCCACCAAAGGATCAAAGGATCATCCCTTGAAACATTATACATATGATGCACATGCATGTAAGTAAGTTAGTCCTGTTTTTTCAGTCTGCCACAATTTTGTAGTCCTCGCGATTTAAAAATTTAAATGTATATTTAAATGTAACGCAGACAAGACAAACAGATAAGTTGATTTACTTCTCAATAGTAGGGAAAGAGAGCGACGAATTATTTTATACGGTTCGGTCGCTCGTTATGGTCCGCGAACCAGTTGCCAGCGCAGGTGGTTAAATTGCCGGGCAAATTTTTCACTATCGTCACAGTTACGCTCTTCTCGGCAAATGTAGGTCGTAGGAAACGTGCTCTTTCATTCTCCGGACGAGAAAAAGAGAAAAAAAATCATTTTCATTATACCCTCTTTGATCAGAGTCCGTAATTACCGCCGAAGGAATATTTTCAACGCGAACGAGAACCAACACGAAGACGTTTCGCGTTTGTTGTTTGCTAGAAAGCCTGTCAAGAACGGTGGTTCTTACGAACTACTTGCCGATCAGCAGGAAACAGGCAGAGCTCGTTGAAAACAAAAGGCAACGAGATATAAAGAGGCTGGCAGGACTTAGATTCCCCCCCCCCACGAAACTAAATTTACAGTATTTTCTAAAAAAAAAAAAAAAAAAAAAAAAAAAAAAAAAAAAAAAA
>NW_025110106.1:170527-171707 GCF_011392965.1 Frieseomelitta varia | reverse complement strand
ACATCGTTCTAACCTGCCAACAAACAATAAAAAGAAAACCTTATCAACTACCTAAAGGAGACGCAACTACTAGACCAGATCTAAAGAGAAAATTCCAGCACGTCGCTAAACACCTGGTAGTCGATGCGACTCTAAATCCCCTAAATGCGACTCTAAATACAAAAAAAAAAAAAAAAAGAAAAAAAGAGGCTGGCTGACGGATGAGGTAGGCTGTCGAGCAGCTCACCTCCGAGTGGTGAGCCGAGTTCTCATTGAAAAACGAAAGGGCTCGTTTCTATAAACTGCCGGTTTGCAGGAAGTAAAGTGCAACGATCGGATTAATGCCGCCTCTCGACGAGACGGATCGTTCAATCTTGGAACGAGATCTGTCTTAATTCGTGCTTAGCGCGGCGAACGCGTTTCAATGGGATGAAAGGGAGCAGTCTCGTTTAAAGAGAGCTAGGAAGAAGAAGGGAAGGGAGAAAACGTTCTTCACCGAAGGAAGATAAATTAAAACAACGCTGTAAATAATTTCGCGATTTGATTATTTCTACATAGATACGTGCTGCGTGCATGCGCGTTGGCTAGATCTCGTATATTGCGTTCAACGTAAACGAAGCGAAATTATTTCCCGGGAAATGTCTCGAGCGTCAAGTGGCAGCGGCCGCGAGCGACGCTAGGATGCAGAATAATGCAGAACGCTGCAATGGACGCGAAAGGTTGCTAGATGAAATCCAACCGCGAACACCCGTTTCCTGTTTATTGTGCGCGCAACACCGAAAGAATCAAAGCTAATTGTAACTTCAGCGAGTCAGTCTACGCTGGCACTCGCAAATGAAGCAACTCTTAATACTAATATTATACTATAAGTGTTTATATACTGTTTATATACTATATTGTATTTGAACGAGCACGGTGTTCGAGAGGTTATTATTCTACGTTTTTGCTCATGACAAGGCTCTCGAATTGATCTTACACATTGGAATTTTATATTAACATTTTTATATTATTTTAATAGAATTTTATATTTTTATATATTTTTTATTGTAATTTTATATTTTAATTTTATATTAGTATTTTCATATTATTTTAATAGAATTTTATATTTCCATATATTTTGTATTTTAATTTTATATTTTAATTTTATATTAGTATTTCTATATTATTTTAATAGAATTTTATATTTTCATATATTTTTTAT
>NW_025110106.1:165567-169993 GCF_011392965.1 Frieseomelitta varia | reverse complement strand
ATTTTAATTTTATATTAATATTTCTATATTATTTTAATAGAATTTTATATTTTCATATATTTTTTATTTTAATTTTATATTAGTATTTTTATATTATTTTAATAGAATTTTATATTTTAATTTTATATTAACATTTTTATATTATTTTAATAGAATTTTATGTTTTTATATATTTTTTATATATTTATATTTTAATTTTACATTAATATCTTTATATTATAATTCTTAATATGAAGATCTACGTGTCCGCCCGGTGATAAGGTTCTCGAAGGTATTTCTTATATTAAAAAATTTTCTAATTTAATATATTAAGAGAAGCCCACGCTGTTTTTATATTGCTATTATATTACTTCTATATTGCACAATTTTTTGATATATTAAGAAAAATTTATTCCGGGTGGTAGAAACGTGAATTCTGCCCCGAATCATTTCATACACGTGATTTATTTATGTAAAATAAATTTAAGACGAGATAATTAAATAATTAATGGTTGAGTTTTAATTAAATCAATTGTTGGAAATAAATTTCATCGTGCTGGCGATATTCTGCAACAGCTTTGCAAATCTGTTAATTGAATCATTTCTCAACCAAAGTCTTCCATAATTACAGGATTAATTCCACTCTTGACAAGTATTTATGATGTAATTAATTTTCAAGTGAGACGATACGTAAACCTACAAATGAAGAAATTAATTTAAAAGATGAGGAACGTAAGCGATTAACTTTTCTTTTTTTTTTCTTTTTTTTGTAATTTTTTTAAGTTAGTTTTGTTAAAAAAAAAAAAAAATAGTAGAAAGAACAGAACTGTCTATACTATATTTTTTGAAGGATATTGGGTGAACGCGACTGGATATTTGTGAAAATTGGGCAGGTTCCTTTCCGAAATATCAAAAGTTGCTCTTTGAAGCGAAACTCGGTGGGACACGTTTAATTACTTAGCGGCAAGCCGAACAGTTTATTATCACGAGAAATAACAAACTTTGAACCAGGGCTCTTGTTAGAAAGGGGAGACGCGAAAGAAGCAACGTGACTTTAACGAGTATCGCGCAGTCACTCGGTATTGAACTTAACTGGAATCTCTGTCAGATTTCCAGCCTCTGTTGGAACATCGAAATACGGCTCACGAAACTGTTTGAACTCGTTAGTATTTCCTATTTTCACTAACAATTAGTAGTACACTTCGGAGTCACAAACTTTGATACTCCGAGAAACGAAATGTGACGCCTCGATTTAGTTAAAATGCGAAACCTCGATTATTTTTATGCACGCTGTGCATTTAACCACTTGCGCCGGCAAACTGATTGCGGACCATAACGAGCGACCGAACCGTATACAAGAATTACCCGCTTTCTTTTTCTGTTCGAACTCGTCGTTGTGACATCACTGGATAGAAGTTATTGAGAAGTTGCAAATTTTTTTATTATCCGTTATACTTGAAATATGCTTAAAACTGAGAAAATATTACAATTTTGGAACAGAACATTCTCGACGTGCTTTCAAATTCGTTTCTCGTAACTTTCATGTAGATTTTTTCATTTATCTCAAATTTCATCAATATAACCGCAACACAGAAATTAACGAAGTTTCACAAAAATTCATATTATGAAAAACGAGAAGTTCCGTCCGCAATAGAAAATATTTCGCAAGTTACTGTATGAACGGGCCGTTTATTAACGGCAGCCGCCGACGTAGTTCTACATCATTTAAAAATCGATAGCTAGATGTTGCAGCAGACGTTGTTTCTACGTCATTTTATATTTAAAGCAAGGTGGGAGCGTTTTATAATTATTAGGACATTGTTACTTGATTTCTCCGAGACCGAGCCTAACCTGAATACAAAATAGTTACAAATCGATAATGCAACATTGATTTTACAGTGGAACTCGGTGATCGTGCCCATTAGATTGGAAATTGATGGTCGATCATTTATTTCTATCCGACACGGCGATCGCATTATTCTTTATTGTTACATAAATTTATCCTTCGAAAAAAAAATATATATATATATATATTTATTTATTTATTTATTTATCGAATTCAGCAGACTTCCCCACCACGTTCATAAATTTTCGTTTGATCCTTTCAACTTGCACTTTGCAGCGTCGAAGAATCTTTCGGCTTTAAACAAGTATTTTGTATATTCGCTTATAACATGTGTTTCGGAAAAAAAATTGTAAAATCGGGGTTGCACACTGGAAATTACACGTACTTTCCGAGTTATTAAAATTCGGGATTGAAAAATGAAAATATTTCCACTAATTATCCGACTTTAGCGAAGTTTGAGTTTTGAAATTAATTCTCTAATATTTCACGAGCGGTCAGTCAAAAAAATTGCTGCGTACACTTATATACATATTTTTAAATCTACACACACAAAAAAAAAATACCGTCGTACAATTATACAACACGTAACGTTTGTGTTTGGAGTCGTAACGATCGTAACGCCTGAAAGTGCATGTGGACTTGTCAATTGAATAAAAATTCAATTTATCTACCCTTAACAGAAGAACCTGCAAATTTACAGTAATTTTTCTTTTTTCAACCGATCGTGTCGATTCGATGTTAACCGCTTGCGCTGGTAACTGACTGCGGACCATAACGAGTGACCAAACCGTATACAACAATTCACCGCTTTCTCTTTGAACTCGTCGGTATGATATCGCTGAATAGAAATTATTGAGAAGTAACAAATTTTATCATTTGTTTTGCCTATTTTATTTTACTTAAATATACTTAAATATATACTTTTAATGTACTTAAATATACTTAAGTATATACTTCCAAATATACTTAAATATACTTAAATATACTTTTAAATATACCTAAGTATATACTTTTAAATACACTTAAATATACTTTTTAAATATACTTAAATATACTTAAATATACTTTTAAATAAACTTAAATATACTTTTTAAATATACTTAAATATACTTAAGTATATATATTTAAATATACTTTTAAATATACTTAAATATACTTTTTAAATATACTTAAATATACTTAAGTATATACTTTTAAATATACTTAAGTATATGCTTTTAAATATACTTAAATATACTTTTTAAATATACTTAAATATACTTAAGTATAATTTTTAAATATACTTAAATATACTTTTTAAATATACTTAAATATATTTTTAAATATACTTAAAACAGAAAATATTGCAATTTTGGAACAAACAATTCTCGAACGTGCGTCGCTCCAGCGCAAGAAATTAACGAACGAAAGATGCAAAAGAGGGCGAGAGGGAGAAGATCGGCAATTTTTCGCGACTGGCGTGGCGGACCGGGACCGGAAGTGCGGGGAAAAAAAGCAGAAGCGCGCGACATTCGTCCCATTCACGCCGACGGTGTTCAACGGTGTATGCTGATCGGCATGGCGGCAGGGGAGGCAAGAGCGAGGCGGCTGTAGAGCATGCGTGATTACAGGGCCAGGCTGCATGCATTCAAGATTTAGCCGGCGCAGCTGGTGTTGCCGTTCAAGCGGCGTGGCTAACCTCGTTCTGAATCAAGTTGTTCGGTCGCCGAGCACAGCCAATCGAGAACGGTTTTGCGGTCGGTGAATGACTGGTTCGAACGGTGTGCTTGTCAAAGCATACACCCGATATACGAGGCTACACATGGCCGCGTGTCTGAGGGATCGGCTTCTATATAGGCCGAGAGCTCTCTGTCTCTCTCTCTCTCTTTCTCTTTTTCGCGCCCTCTCCGCGCAAAAATCCTCCTCGCCTCGTAGCTGGCGGTCTCTACGTTCCCATTAGTTGGTCGCTTATCGTGTTTCCAAGTAGGAAACCCAGTAGCAAATGTCCAATATCTCACGCCAACTTTTCGTTTTCAGGCTGACATTTTGGGTTAGGTTTCAGGCAGATGTCTGAATTTTCCAGACGTAATTTGATATAGATTCACGTCGATCTTTTCACGCGCTTCTTCCGGCCGGTCTCTCTCGAATTTGATTAATTGAAGGTTTTCTTCGTTTATAATATTAAAATTAAGTCTCAAATTATAACACAGTCAGAGTCTACATATGTCTATATCAATGAGGTTGTGCGTTGTTGGCGGGAGGGAGATGTGGTATTTAAAATTATGAAATTAGTGACTAATTTGTTAGCGACTGATATATGAAAATTATAAAATTAGCGACTAAACTAGTTCTGTTTCAATTTTTCAGTAATTAGTCTAGTAATCTAACATTACCCAATCGTCGTAACCTAACAGAGTTTAGAAAGTAGCTAATGCAGCAAAGAATATATCCTATTTTAGAACCAAAATACACGACATGGCACACCAATTTTCTATCAAAAAATACCAAACAACAATATAAGCAGAAAAGAAAGGATAGCCATGACTAGACTTCGAATCGGACACTCCATGATCACACACGAATATCTTCTAAGCAAAACAGAACCACCTTCCTGCAACACCT
>NW_025110106.1:161383-164195 GCF_011392965.1 Frieseomelitta varia | reverse complement strand
ACATCGTTCTAACCTGCCAACAAACAATAAAAAGAAAACCTTATCAACTACCTAAAGGAGACGCAACTACTAGACCAGATCACACACGAATACTTCCTAAGCAAAACAGAACCACCTTTCTGCAACACTTGCAACCATCAAATCACCACCGAGCACATGCTACATGAATGCAGAAAATACCGAAGCATAAGAAGTAAATACGGATTAAACGAAAACACCGCTCTCAACCTGCCAGAAACAACAAAAAAACGTTATCAACTATCTAAAGGAGGTCCAGCTACTGGACCAGATGTAAAGAGACAATTTCAACACGTCGCTAAAGATCTCGTAGTCGATGCCCCCCGTATAAACCCCCATATAAAAAAATATATATATATATATATCCTATTTCATTAAAAAGAAGAGAAAAATGATAATCTTCCACTTGCTGCAAGAAGGAGCCAATAAACCAATAAATTCAAGTTTGAAGACGTATAGATGCGAAGCTTCCTCGTTCACTAACTAACCGAAAGTGGAGCAAACCCTGTCGAATTGAAGCGCGTAGAGGTTCGGACACGTAGAGGGAGGAGAGAAAGAAAAAAAAAAAAAAAAATCCGCGGATAGACAGTTTGCAAAGCACCCTGTAGAAACGTACACTTGGGCAGGGATCGCGTGTAGAGACAGAGAGAGGGTGTACAGGTGGGAGAGAAGGACTGATCGGCAGAAGAGAGGAGCCCTCGTTGACTGGAGGTAGTTAGAGTGTGACAGATTTCACGGGACAACGAGCTAACGAAAAACTAGTCGGCTGTGAGGTGAGAGGGCAGAAACTACGCCGCGCTCTCCTCCACCTTTCGCCACCCCCTCTTTTTACCACCCTCTAACGTTCTAACCGACCATTAGACGCTTTTACCACGACGCTCCCGTCGACGGCTACATAACTAGACACTTTGGCTAACCTCCCGATAAACGTGTCGAACGACTAATAATTCCTGAAAAATGCACGTCACCGCCAGGGTGAAAACGAAAAGGAATTCTCGGTGCCTTTTTTGCGGTCGGTGACATAATTTCTACAAGTTTTTGGAACAACGATTCCTTCAAATTTTCGTAACGTACGTAATCGTGGCATTTTGGAGTATTTGGAATATTTTTACCCTTGCTCGTTGCTTCTGTCGATTTCATCGAACATTCTTATTGCAAAATGTTGTACTATATATACGATGATAAAATATGCCACGAGATGATTGCAAATAATTGTAATATATTTTATTTTTTTTAATTAATTTTATATTCAATTTTAATTGTAATTATAATTATAACATTATATAAATATTCTCTAACAATTACACCTACTTAGCTTTTCGAAAATGCATCCGCGCAGTTGGAGAGCATAATCGTATCAGTAACGATGGAAAATTATCGACAATTTATATCGTTACAACTCTGCAAAAAAAGACAAATCCATTTCGTTTTATTTTCAAACGGAGAATGTCCATTTTGATTGTTATGAATTCAAGACCAATTGAGCTTATTATAATATAACATACATTTGTACGTTATATTCCTGTTTTACATATTTCATATTAGAAACATGCGAGTCTAGAACGAATTAATCCCGCTACACGATGTTGGCCATTAATTGCAAATATCGCCTCAAACATCAAAATCAGATTATTCGGAAACTCGAGCAGCTTAAATTCAATATTGATCGTTAATTGTAAGTATCGTCTCAAAAATCAAAATCAGATTACTCGGGAACTCGAAGAGCTTAAATTCAAGTTGCTCGGTTGAGATTTAACAACAGATCGAACATCTCCTCGGTGCGAGTTTCGCTCGGTTTCGATCGCCATTCTACTCGACGATTCATCGGCGAGATACTCGCGCGCGATGTTATCACGTTCTGAAGGAACAAAACAGCAGAACTATTCGGTGAATTCTACGAACCAACCCCCCCCCCCCCCCCCCTCTTTGACCCCGTAACGAGGTGCAAGTGATAGGCCGAGGCCACGTAGGCGTGAAACAACGTAACATAAAAAAAGGAGCCGAGCTATTGTTGTCGCGTTAAAATAAACACGATTGACTTGGATGCAACTACACCGAGGCGGACGTGTACGCGCGGATGACTCCGTTACGTCATTAATGTGTGTATATATATATATGTGTGGCGTATACGAGACGAGAAGAGAGAGACAGAAAGAGAGAAAAAAAAAGGCTCGCACCAACACGCGTGCACAGTGCGCCGGCGTTAGAACGATCGTCGGGTCGCGGGTGAAAAATTCATTTCGCCGTATTTATTATCGGCCGCTTTGTGAGACTTATCCCCATAAGGGGATAAACGGGAACGGCGATTTCACGGAATTTCTTTCGCCTTTTCACCTCGAATCCGTGTCAAAAGTGACATAAACACAGACTGTCTATAAAGTCTCTTTACAATTTCAAAAATTTATTGCATTTATTATAATTTACAATTTATAAGAGAAGATAAGTGAAAATCATTATAGAATGAGACAGTGTATATTTAAGTTTTTTTTTTTTTGCCTCGTTTAATACACCTTTATATGGGCACCATGTTAGTTGCACGAAGCACATCAAGACGGTACTCAATTTCTTACACGATCGATGTTTTCCTCGGATGTTCTTGGTCGTCCACTTCTCCCTTTATCCAACACTGTCCCTGTGTCCATAAATTTTTTGTGCCACGCGCGAACTGATGGTCGTGACTGTGGATCCCTTCCATACTTAGTTCGGAAGTTTTGCTGAGTCTGCAGATCCGATTTGGTTTCAATAAACCACGATGCACACTGTGCCTTCTCTCGAGGAGTGGCCATTTTGTAAG
>NW_025110106.1:147349-159811 GCF_011392965.1 Frieseomelitta varia | reverse complement strand
ATTCGAGAAACACCAGGAATGATAGAGAGAGTAACCAGATGAATGACAAGACGCGTGCAGGCTGGTCATTTCGAGCATCTTTTGTAATAGTAATTAAAACAGAAAATTCATTATATCCCCTAAACGAAGACAGATAGGACATATATTTATATGACTTTTTTCTTCATTATTTTTAGGCGTGCAATCAGCTCCCGAAGCGGGTCCCATAAGTTACGAAACACCCTGTATACATGTATTTAGATAGTATATAGATCGAAAGAGGATTGCAAACGCATCGCGATGACACTCGCGCGATCGTTCCCTTACCGAGATTCCTGTCGTACGATTATTGGAAGAGCCCAGCTTCTCCGTCACTTCTATCACCACGATCGTGGTAATAGCCGGCTGTTGAAATGTTCGAAGGAATATTGGATTCAAGAAAGTGTAAAACGCGCGGAGATCTGTAAAGGGAGGCTTCGAGATCACCTCGGAGGATTGTTGGTTTTCAATCAGAAAAAAACAACGATTTAAGGGTGGTATAAATTTAGAGTGGCTGAACGACAAATTGAGCAATAAATTTTTGTAATATTAACTATCCTGGGATTGATAATTACACGTGGTGTTTGTTATAACGATTGAAATTTCATAATGTCTCATAATGTAGTCTGATAATTGTCTATGCACAATGTGACGTATAATGTATCAACACGTCGTGACTAGGAACATGTTTGATCGTTTTACGATTCTGTAACATTAAAGGGACAGATTTCATTCATACGAGAGGTGCATTAACTTCAATCAGTTGTACAATTTCACAAATAAATACTATGAGGATCGGTGATATTACGATGGTAACGTAATATGTCAATAAGTAGTTTCTACCAAACATTGTTATACATAAATGTAACATTGTTATTAATGCATAGCACCAACTCGAATTGCGTTAACCGATTGCATACCGCGATACATTAAACGTGTAGCATTCGCAGCAATATATGTATCTACAATATACGTAAATATGCCCAAAGTTTATATATATATACACACACACACACACACATACATACGTTGTTACGCTTGATACTTGTGGGCAAATTCTGTTGCGTAAATTTGAGCGAAAATAACGGCAACATCCGACATTAACAATCCAGATCTATCGCCGTGCGATTTTCACACGTATCTACGCTGCGAAACAATTTCAACACGAATGACGAAGTAAATCAACGTGCCTCCGCGAGTCTCGCACTTTTCCCACGCGCTTTATTCGTGCCTGACGCTGGAATTAAACTAATTAATCATCGTGACGTTAAGAAACTTTTAGCAATATCTGAAGATCTCTCTTCTCGCTCAGCGGAGGAAGCCAGCACGTGGTAACACATTCGTGGATTTTGTAACGTGTAACGCGCTTTATCTGAATCAGTGTCTGTCTAATCGCTGGCACAGGGTAGAAAGGCAGCCGTCGCAGTCGAAGGTGTACGAGGATAGAAATTGCGTTTAACGAGTCGGTGTCGGTAAACACGAAGAAAGCTTGTTAACACCTACGGCGAGGCAGTTGCTCCGGTGTTGTCCCTCGTATTTACCTGTGTGGCATTACAAGTAGGGATGGGAACGAGCGCCTCGCAGGCAGGCTCGGCCCTTTTCACATCTTGCACGTCGAGAATTTTGCAACATTTTCTCAGTGTCGAGTATATTTAAATGATAAGTACATTACTTCTTGATAGTTTCTATCCGATGATCTAATACCGACGTGTTCAAAAGGAAAATGAACGCGAATTATTGTACACGGTTCGGTCACTCGTTATGGTCCGCGCGAACCAGTTGCCAGCACAAACAATTTGTTTATTTCATTTGTTCTTTCCCTTTCTTTTTTCCCCAACTTTCGTTTGAATAAAACTTGAAGAACTTCGACTTGAGAATTAAAGATATCGATAATGCCTGGATCTTTTGGCTTTGTAGGTTATGTTAGGAATTTTTCACACATTTCGACGAAGTATCTTTTTCTAAGCTTCTTCATTGATCCCTATAAATATCTTTAAACGATGCAAGAACTGAAAAGAGAGAAATTTCGCGCGTTATTTTCATTGAAGTGAAGTATAGTTGCTGAGGATATTTATTATAGCGTTTGAAACCAGCTTGTACCAAATAAATGCACATTTGTATATTGTATTTTCATAAAGTGCTCGTATAAATGCCCATTACATATGTTATATTCATTGAAACATTTTTATTTGCTACTAATATTCGAAATGCAAATAAAAATATATATTTATATTATGTTCATAGATTGAACTATACATTATACCTATATATTTTACTTACATATATATTATACTTGTTTATTATATTCACACAATGAATATACCAATATATTGTGCTCGTCTACAATGAGTATAAGTAATATATTGTACTTTTAAAACATTTTTTTTATTTTCTAAACACATAATTTTATTTTATATTCAATTTTTTATTTCTTCTTTTTCTAAATATATAATTTTATTTTATATTCAATTTTTTATTCCTTTATTTTCTAAATATATAATTTTATTTCATATTCAATTTCTTATTCCTTTATTTTCTAAATATATAATTTTATTTTATATTCAATTTTTTATTTCTTTATTTTCTAAATATATAATTTTATTTTATATTCAATTTTTTATTTCTTTATTTTCTAAATATATAATTTTGTTTTATATTCAATTTTATTTCTTTATTTTCTAAATATATAATTTTATTTTATATTCAATTTTATTTCTTTATTTTCTAAATATATAATTTTATTTTATATTCAAGTTTTTATTTCTTTTTTTTCTAAATAATTTTATTTTATATTCAATTTTTTATTTCTTTTTTGTCTAAATATATAATTTTATTTTATATTCAATTTCTTATTCCTTTATTTTCTAAATATATAATTTTATTTTATATTCAATTTTTTATTTCTTTTTTTTTCTAAATATATAATTTTATTTTATATTCAATTTTATTTCTTTATTTTCTAAATATATAATTTTATTCTATATTCAATTTTACTTCTTTGTCTTCTAAATATATAATTTTATTTTCTACATAAATAACGTTCGAGATACGAATAGAAAGATAAAAAGATCCATATATTTGTGTGTACGATTCATACATTACACTCGGTGCATTGCAAATCATGCACTTGGCATGCAAAACATTTTCCTTTTACTTCCGAAACACCGGTGGAACGAAACTTACAATCAAACTATGGAACTTGACTCGCGTAAGTACATGTTGGGACTCGATTCCATCCCTAATTACAAGGTGAGGGAAGTGTTGGTGAAGCGTACGAGTATGGGCGCACGCTAGTAGAGAATGAAATGGCGTTTGTAGTAGTGGGTTAGACCCCTATCGATCAACGAGGCCTCGTCCACGGCACACGAGCCCTACCTATGTACCGAACCCTCCTGCCTGGCGCAACCTATTTCTGCAGCTTTAAAAACCGAGCAAGGGAAAGAGCCGCGTACACCTTTCGCCATTAGTTCGCTTGTTTTCGCCAATTTCATTCGCCTGATTCGCCACTGTTGCCCGCCGTTCGGTAATTGTTTCGCGCGGGGTTTTCAAACAACTTGAAATTTCTCCGCCGGCGCGGAGGAAATCGAATGGCCCCGGCAGAGCGAAATGGAATCGATTCGAAACGAGACGTTCGCCGAGGTAATTGTATTTTCGCGAGCGCTGCACGCTTGTGCGAAGTCACACTTTGAAAGGGAAGCAGAAAGAAAGGACGAAGAGAGGGGAAAAAGAAGATGGGAAAAGGCTGGGAAAAGGCGAGCGGAGGCGTTCTTGAGTATCGTGAAAGGGAAGCATCTCGGAGGAAACGACACTGGCTGAAGTATTTAAGCTTTTCCGACGAATGAGATTGTCGCGGAACGTGAGGAGAAAAGAATATACTCGGAGAGCTTAGAATTTTATCTTCACGGCAGCAACGTTTCAACCTTCTTCCAAGGCTAAAGGGTAACGTTTTACTCGCGGCGAGATTGTTTTTTAATCTGGGAGCCCTGTTGTCATTTAGAGACAGACAGACTTCGAAATTAATAGAATGACGGTGGATTTAATTTTGAGGATAGATTTGATTTTATCCGGTATACGTAAATTCAACATTGTGACGTAGTTCTCGATCTTTTTTCTTCTTTTCTTTTCTTTAAAATATAATGTTGCGATATAACATTCTGACAACATTTATTTTTATTATATTATATTTTTATTTATTATATTTTTTATATTTTATATTATTTATTATATTTTATATTTTATTTTATTTTATTTATTTGTTATTTATTATTTATTCTATTTATTATTTTATTTATTTATTATTTATTTCCTTTTATTTATTATATTTTATTTTATTATATTTTATATTTTATTTTATTTATTATATTTTATATTTTACATTTTTTATATTTCATTTATTATATTTTTATTTATTATTTATTTTTTTATTATCATATTATTATATTATTTTTATAATAACATTTATAATAATTAATTTAATAACAATGTTATTAATAACATTTTATCGCCCCGTTTTTAAAAGAAACTATGAATTGGATAAAGTAACTGGAGAAGAATAAAATGAGAGAAACTGTTGATTAAGGGAAACAATCAATCATCCATGAGATTAACGCCCCGATGAATGTTTTATAAAATACAACGTAGATTGAGCCTCGATGAATATTTTATAAAATATAACGTAGAATAGTGTATGCATTTCCTATAACGTTCAATACTATTTTTTAAACCACCAAACATCTTCAAACACAAAATCAAATTTTATGTACTTGATATATACTTTTGTACGAGTATATAATTTTATATCTATCTTCTGAATATTTCTGATTACATTAATAAACTTCGATCGAATGATCTATATGACGTACGTGAAAATTTTCTACGTTACAATAATATTACAAGAGTATATCATTTTACAGTAATTAGATTTAAATTCTATCTCGTCGAAATTCTTAATTGAACAAAGTGGGTACGTCGAGAGAGATATTATGCCAACTGGAATGGCAAATCCGGAGGACCATCGATCGTTCTCCTCGTGGAAAACGCACGGTCAAGTTTTTCTTTCTCTCTCCGGGCGCACAAAAGCCGAAAGTTGAAGTAGTCGACGTTTCTCCGATGTATGGCGAAATATCCGGGGGGGGAGGAAAACGGACTTGTTCCACTTGCAAACTCCGTTTCACCGTGGGAACACTTCCACCGAGCTAAATCCCAGGCAGGCAACTTCTTTCTTCGAGAACGAAGCGAAAACGGGACGTGGCATGTCGCCTTGTCGAATAATTCGTCAACGCTCGACAGCGTTGTGGTTTGCCGCGGTGGCCGACGGTGTAATAAAGTGGCCGGGCAGTTCGAGCATTTCAGTGAAACGTTTTGAAATTGAACCGACCGATTGTCGACGAAATACGGATCGCGCACGATCGACGTGTGCGCTCTCGTTTACAAATGTTGGGCCACTTACGAAATGGTGCAAATAGAATGAAATAAAATAAAATAAAATGAAATAAAATAAAATTGGACAGCTTTGAAGAGTTGTTATCTGGCTTTGGAATTTTAAATCCGAGCGTGTCTCACGTCGCAAGAAGTATCTTTGAAATCACGTAACCAAACAAGTTTTCCTATTGAATTGTCGCTGAGAATTTGAAATTGAAACGATGAAATATTATTATTATTATTTCACGTGGGATTTTAATTCTAAATTTAGTTCGACATCATGAACGAGAAAGAATTTTAGAAATTTACATGATGAAATAAAAAATTTCGCTACGTTTGTAGCTATTCTAACATATTCGTCTTTTGATATACTTTTCATTTATATTTATTTTAATATATTTTATAATATAATATAATATATCATAATTAATGTAATATATATAATTAATAAATAATATAATTATAATTAATATATATTTATAATATAATATATTTTCATTTATATTTATTCCAATATATTTTATAATATAATATAATATATATTTAATATATTGTTATAAATAATAATGTTAATATAACAATATAATATAATATAATATAAATAATGTTAATATATTTTCATTTATATTTATTCCAATATATATTATAATATAATATATATAATTATAATATATAATATAATATATTTTCATTTATATTTATTAATGATGATATATTTTTCATTCATATTTATTCTAATATGTTCGTTTATACATTCCGTTTCAGAATAAATCTGATAAATTGTTAGTAACGTAGAACGACGGAGAATTGTTATTTCGTTTGAAATTTTAATTTTAATGCTCGACATCGTAACAAGAATTCTAGAAATCATATAATGAAATAAGTTTGTCTCCATTTATATTTAATATTCATTTAGAATAAAGGAGATGAGAAATCATTAGAAACTTGAGATGAATGACGAAACATTGTTTCGTCACTTAAAACTTTACTTTTTTAATCGAATATTTTCGACGTAGCAAAAATCTTAGGAATTAAGATATAATAGAATATAATTAAAGTAACATGTAATAATAACATTAAGAAATAACGTATAGCAAAATAAATTTCTCTTAAGTTGTACATCGCATTTTTACGATTTTTTTTCTCCTATTTATGCAATTTTTCATAAAGTATTCACACTCTTAATTATACTGCATTGTATCACGTTATTTTCATATTATAATTTCTAATTAATTATTCTTTATCATTACGAATCTATAATATATAATATATAATATATATAACACATCATAATATATAACATATATCACATATATAACCTTCTATAATATATAACATAATATATATAATATATATAACATATATAACATATATAATTTCTATAATATATAACACGTCACAATTCTCTACACAACACACATTCGTCAATTCGTCATAAATTTCCCGATCAGGCGATTGCGATTGTCGATCATGTTATTTTCACGCCAACTGTTGAAAACAATTTTCGTAGAATTCTTTTCTCCGTGCACCTCCGGACCGTTGCAACATGCAATATGAATTTCCACTTGATTAATCGTTCCCTCTCGACGATCTAGATTAATTGTTTCGTTTCGTACAAGCCAGTAAGTGTCCTCGCGTACCTCGTGAACAGGGCTGTACAGACACGTCGTTTCCAAAGACACGATAGTCGCGGCATTGTTGAAATGTATACATATGTATATCGTACGCTGAATAAAGATAGCCGGTATCGTCCCGATAACGTTATCGCGCCTGTCGCGACCCAGTTCAAAAGCGGCGGGCCGCGAAGAATCTTAGAGGCAAGAAGCACGACAAGTTTTTAAGACTATCGATCAACGGGGGACCGACACGTATGCAATGTTTGCTTGTCGGTGATCGGCCAGGAGGAACAGGTATATAACAGGTAATCAGGAAACAGCTTTAGGTAAAAAACGGTGCAAGCTATTTACTTTTGATTTCTCCACAGTACAGCGATTCGTTCATTCTTTAGACGATAGACTTTGACATGTTTGCTTGTCATTGATGGCACGTCGATTCAATTTTTGTCAATTGTAACTGAGTTTTAAATTCTACTGAAGTTGTCGACTCTTTTGTTATCCTATGAGAATAATAATAAAACTGAAGTTTCTTTTGCTACGTGTAATAATTAGAAAGTGAAGATATCAGTTATTTTGTATATCAGTTATATCAATTATTCTATATTATATATATATAATTGCATATATAATTGTTGACTCTTTTGTTATCCCACGAGAATAATATTAAAGCTGAAATTTCTTTTGCTACGTATAACAATTAGAAAGTGAAGATATCAGGTTATTTTTGTAATAATTATATTATATATATTATATATATAATTGTTGACTCTTTTGTTATCTCATGAGAATAATAATAAAGCTAAAATTTCTTTTGCTACGTATAATAATTAGAAAGTGAAGATATCAGGTTATTTTAGTAATAATTATATTATAAATATTATATATATAATTGTTGACTCTTTTGTTATCCCACGAGAATAATATTAAAACTGAAATTTCTTTTGCTACGTATAATAATTAGAAAGTGAAGATATCAGGTTATTTTTGTAATAATTATATTATATATATTATATATATAATTGTTGACTCTTTTGTTATCTCATGAGAATAATAATAAAGCTAAAATTTCTTTTGCTACGTATAATAATTAGAAAGTGAAGATATCAGGTTATTTTAGTAATAATTATATTATATATATTATATATATAATTGTTGATATCCCACGAGAATAATATTAAAGCTGAAATTTCTTTTGCTACGTATAATAATTAGAAAGTAAAGATATCAGGTTATTATGGTAATAATTATATTATATATATAATTGTTGACTCTTTTGTTATCCCACAAGAATAATAATAAAGCTAAAATTTCTTTTGCTACGTATAATAATTAGAAAGTGAAGATATCAGGTTATTTTAGTACTAATTATATTATATATATTATATATATAATTGTTGATATCCCACGAGAATAATATTAAAGCTGAAATTTCTTTTGCTACGTATAATAATTAGAAAGTAAAGATATCAGGTTATTATGGTAATAATTATATTATATATATATTATATATATATAATTATATATATAATTGTTGACTCTTTTGTTATCCCACAAGAATAATAATAAAGCTAAAATTTCTTTTACTACGTATAATAATTAGAAAGCGAAGATATCAGGTTATTTTTGTAATAACTATATTAAATATATTATATATATAAAGTATGTTATATATATTGTATATATAATAATTATATAATTATATTATTATATATGGCTATTAGCTTTGTCTTTCCACTTTTTTGAATAGAAAGAACATCTTTTTTACAAAATGGCGTGGTTTATTTCTGATGAATTAAAATTAAGTAACATTCGAATAAAAATTCCAAAATTCGTTTCGAAAGGGTGACTTTTGATAATTTTGAAAGACGTTTGAAAATAAGAGAAATCTCGAATTCAAATCTCAAGCTTACAACAACAACCTGAACTATCAACCAAACGAGATATTTAAAGTGTCTCGAGCCCACGCCGTAAGAAGTGAACTGTTTGAAAATGTTGCTTCACGATCGGCGAAGAAACTAAAGTGTCGCAGTCCCGGAAATTTCTCTCGCGTGGCGGTCAGGTCGGGAAACATAGTTTCCCCGAAGGAAAGTAAGCGAAGCGTCAAGATAAAATATTTCTTCTTGATAAATTTTCCATTTATCCCACGCAACACTGTCGGAACTTTGAATTTTGATAAACGACTTGAACGCGACGCGGACACGTGGAACATTCGATTAAAATTAAAGGAGATATCAATTTGTTGAAATTATCAGAGTGATGGGCGCCGTTTAATCTGATGAACCAACTCGCGAAATTTTCGGATTAACACCGCGAGGAGAAACAGTAAACGGATAGTTTTAACATAAATGGCGTCGGGACCTATCGGAACTTTCGTCATTGTTTGAAATGATTGATAAAAAGGGCCTTGAGAAGCGAACCTTGATGAAAGCTCGGTTCAATTGTATTTTTTCCTGCCTCAGCTGATTTTTTTTGCAATTGTTCGTCGTTTTTTGAGTTTTATTATATACTACGTTCCACGATACGGTTAGAAATTAAATACAGAACGAAAGGAAAATGTTGCAGCTGTGTGGAGAGGGGCCACAGTATAACTTTGATCTTTTCTGATAAATTTTTGAAAGGAAATTTTCTGGTGAACATACACATGTATAGTGTATATATTTGGAGCACTATTTGGTTTCTGAACACGACGTTTTTGATGCAGCCTCAAGGAACAAGAATACTATAACTATTACTTTTAAATTACAGTTTATTACGAAAGAGTAATGTTATGATCAAAATATTTGTATTTCGCTTAAAGCGAAATCTTTAGAGTAGATCTCCAATTATGTGAAATTTTCTGAGAAATGGAAATATTGTGATTGTACCAAATGATTGATTCTAAGTTCTGTAAAGGTATAACGTTACGAGTAAAATATTTATTCACTTGAAAAAGTGAGTTTCCTTTCGTGTCAGGCTTTCTAACAAATAAAAATATTATAATTGCAATTACTATTGCTAAATATAATTAATTACAGTTTCTGTTTCGTAGAACAATAACGTATTAAAATATTTGTTTACCTAGGAATGTTCTCAAATTAAATCTGCTTTTACATGAAGCTTTTTAACAAATAAAAATATTATAATTGTAATTATTTATTTTAAATATAGTTTCTGTATCATAAAAGGATAATACGTGCAAAATATTTAAGTTACTGAAAGAATAGACTAGATCTCTGTTTGTACGAAATTTTCTAAGAAATAAAAAAATTAAAATTATAATAATTAATTAAAAGAATGATATTACGAACTTATTTACTCAAAGGAATCTTCAAAGTGAATCTCCTTTTATATGAAGCTTTCTAGTAAAATATTATAATACAAAATATCGTATAACTGAAATATTATAATTGTAATTACTATTCTTAAATATAGTTTCTGTATCGTAAAAGTATCATAATACGTACAAAATATTTAGTTACTTAAAGTAGTCTTCAGGCTGGATCTTCTAAGAAATAAAAATATTAAAATTATAATAATTACTTAAAAGAATGATATTCCGAACTTATTTACTCAAAGGAATCTTCAAAGTGAATCTCCTTTTATATGAAGCTTTCTAGTAAAATATTGTATAAACGAAATATTATAATTGTAATTACTATTCTTAAATATAGTTTCTGTATCATAAAAGTATCATAATACGTACAAAATATTTAGTTACTTTAGAACAAGAGGTAATCTTCAGGCTGGATGAAGAAATAAAAATATTAAAATCATTCTATTTCTCTTCTAAGAAATAAAAATATTAAAATCATAATAATTAATTGGAAGAACAATTACAAACAAAATACTTATTTATATGTAGAGATCTTCGAAACAGATCTGTAACGCTGAAACATTGAATTTATTCTAAAGGAAAAGAAAGAAAACGTTGTGTTCCGAAGAAAAATATAAAACATTAATAAAACAAAATAATAAAACATTAATAATTTTATTTCCCTGGTCGATACGTGAGCCACGTTCGAAAAAATCCCGATTCTCGAGTGTATGATATAAAAATCCTCGATTCGAGCGAGAAGGACGCAGCAAGACATTCTGCGATTTTCAAGCTCGCTTCATCGAACCGAAAGGAGTTCTCGTAGTAGCGCAAATATTTATGCAACCTTTCGAAGTTCGACGGCTGGAATGGCGAGGTTAATTCGTAACAGCGGAAAGTTTTGCAACCAGGATAAATATCATAAACACGAGGATATACATTAAGTATAACGAAGTGCAGCTCGAGCCAATTTCTCGGCTCGCTGCCTTTGGAAAATGTTTTATAAATTCCGAAAGCGGCAAACGGACCTCTCGCAGAGGCCAAAATGAACAGGCTCGTTCTGTAAATTCTGCAATTTACCCGAGTACGCGGCGACTGTACCTCTGTTGGTAAAAAAAAGTGACATAAACGATAGGAAATTTCTCGGCAAATTTTAAAAGGCAGTGTTTGTAGGAGTGTGTTACTATAACTGTAGTTATTTATGCAAATTTATGTATAATTTGCGTGAACACGACTGAAATATACTTTGCTTTATGTAGTTTATATTTTTTTGTGTACACTTCGTTGCATTTCCAAATTCCTCCGAAACTGGAAATGTTTAAACCTAAATTACAGGATATCGTAACGTTTTCACGCATTTTTTTTTTTTTTTTTGTGGACGTTTTTTAAATTTCCTCGAAAATAGATATAAATGCCCGCGGTTTCATCATCGTTGTGCATTGTTTTATTTTTGTAATTTTGGATCGGACCAGTATGGTTTCTGAACTGGTCGAAACTGTAATCAAAAATCTCGATTGTTGGCAAGAGGATTGCCTGGATTGTTTGCAGGAAGGATTAAAATGTTTCGAAGGGTGATTCGATTTTATATATTTCGATGACGATACAACACGTATTGGGAATATTCGCCACATATCGTTCTGCGTAATCACGGCCAATCACATGGAAATCATTTTCCAAAGGGGTGGGGAAATATTTTTAAAATTTATTTACTATTTAATACATATTAATAATATTTAATATTTCAAAATATTTACAGTCAGATTACATTATTTTATTATTTATTATTTATTATATTATATTATTCATTATACATTACTTATGTATATTATATTACTTTATCTGTTATATTATTTATTACTTATTTTAACATTGCTTAGTATTCTTGCATTCTGTTAACGATGAATAAGAGGTAAAGGGACAGTAAAATAAATTTCACATATTTTTCAGAATCTTTATTATTATTCGATTATAAAATAAATCATTGATTCGATAGATGAATATGAATTACCGACGTGTGTAATTTTTATCAACGTCAAACATTTTTATTCGCAGCAAGCATTCGTAATACTAATAAAAGTATCTCGAATTAAAATTTTTTAAAGTGAATCTTCAATG
>NW_025110106.1:116934-147149 GCF_011392965.1 Frieseomelitta varia | reverse complement strand
GATAGATGAATATAAATTACCGACGTGTGTAATTTTTATCAACGTCAAAACATTTTTATTCGCAGCAAGCATTCGTAATACGTAATAAAAGTATCTCGAATTAAAATTTTTTAAAGTGAATCTTTAATGTACGTCTTATTTTCTTTTTTTTTTTCATCTACAGACAAAACACTGCGTTTAAATGATCAAAATGCGGAACACTCTGTACATTCATAAATGATCTTCTTGATCTTTATTATTATTGATCTTCAG
Source organism: Frieseomelitta varia (assembly GCF_011392965.1). NCBI lineage: Eukaryota > Metazoa > Arthropoda > Insecta > Hymenoptera > Apidae > Frieseomelitta > Frieseomelitta varia. The sequence continues at coordinate 146,897 of NW_025110106.1, read as the reverse complement.
AATCTTTATTATTATTCTATTATAAAATAAATCATTGATTCGATAGATGAATATAAATTACCGACGTGTGTAATTTTTATCAACGTCAAAACATTTTTATTCGCAGCAAGCATTCGTAATACTAATAAAAGTATCTCGAATTAAAATTTTTTAAAGTGAATCTTCAATGTATGTCTTATTTTCTTTTTTTTTTTTTTTTCTTTCATCTACAAACAAAACACTGCGCAACGTTTAAATGATCAAAATGCGGGACACTCTGTACATTCATAAATGATCTTCTTGATTCTCTTGATAAGTTAAGTTCTCACGCAAAAATCACTTATTCAGTTTCTCGATGTCGATTGCGAAAGTTCGTGCGAACGCGAACGGAGAAAGATCAAATTTGCGCGGCATTTAATGAACCGTATACGCGCGATACGAATCGTCCCCGTAAAAATTCATTTGTTCGATTGTTCACGCGCGTGTCGTGCGAAAACGTGCCCATTGAAAAAACGGTAGCTTGGTACTGAATAGCGATTCGCGTGTTCACTGAAACTACAACTTCATCCAACGCAGAGTCCGGGATTCGGATTTGTTTTGTTTTGTCGATATGATCTTTATTGATTGTTGCGCCACGTTTGTTCTCAGTTGAAGATCTTTGTCTTAATCCTCTTGCACTCTCTGTCGAATTGACAATTAGATAGAAAATCGATGATCGATAGTGAGTTGTCTTTTAAGATGTTGATCTTGGGAAAATGATTTATCTGAAAAAAAAAAAATGATATGTCTGAGTAATGATTCTGTGATAATGTTTGTAATATCATTATTTTTCAATTTGTGAAGGATATTTATGTTCAATGTGGCTCCTAGGTCTACAAATTTCGCCCTCAGGTTACAGTATCGGGTCTATTTAACTACGATGCACTATTTCTATAAATTATATTTCGCACGATTTCTACAAATATTTCAAAATAATTGAAATGAGACGAGTATCATTAACGAAGAATTTGAAATAACATGAGTGACTAGATAACATTATAAAACGAAAAATACGCTTTCATTGTATTTTCTTGCAATAGAGTGTCTGGAAATAGTGGAACTTTGGTTATGAAGCGTATAACAGTAGCAACATATGAAAATTGCAATTATAAAAAACAACAGGAACATGCTTCGTCCAATTAAAGATCTCTGACGCTCGAATGCATAAATAATAAAATAAAATAGCTAAAGACAGTTAACCACGTCGAGAATTTTTTTGTCCCAAAGTTGCAATATTTTTCGCAGTTTTAAGAATATTCAAGTATAACCCAGGCAAAACAAATTATATATTAAATTTATTACTATACTTTATTATTTCATCAAAATTATTATTTATTTTATTTTTTAAATTATTATTTATTTCTTATTATTTTATTAAATTTATTGCTATACTTTATTATCATTTTATATATTAAAATTGTATATTAAATTTATATATAATAAATTTATTACTTCGCAATAATTTCTGTCTAGTAATATCATACCGATGAATTTTATTATTTTATTAAATATATTATTATGCTTTTGATAAAGTAATAAAAAATAAATAATAATTTTGATAAAATAATAAAGTATAGTAATAAATAATTCATTACTATACTTTATTATTATTTTATATATTAAATTTATATATAATAAATTTATTACCTTGCAATAATTTCTATCCGATATCGTACCTGTAATTATATATATCATACCGATGAGTTTTATTATTTTATTAAATATATTACTATACTTTTGATAAAATAATAAAGTATAGTAATAAATAATTTATTACTATACGTAATTATTTTATCAAAATTATTATTTATTTCTTATTATTTTATTAAATTTATTACTATACTATTATTATTTTATATATTAAATTTATTACTTTGCAATAATTTCCATCCAGTGATATCATTCCATACCGATGAGTTTCATTAATTTTATTAAATTTAAAACTATACTTTTAATAAAATAATAAAAAATAAATAATAATTTTGATAAAATAACTAAGTATAGTAATCAATAATTTATTACTATACTTCATTATAATTTTATATATTAAATTTATATATAATAAATTTATTACTTCTCAATAATTTCTATCCCCAGTGATATCATACCGACGAATTGTCCCAAATTAAAGCGACGAATTGTGTATGTACGGTTTGGTCACTCGTTACGGTCCGCAATCAGTTGCCAGCGCAAGTGGTTAATATCTATCTCTAGTTTAATGATTCCTGAGAAAAAAAATAAAAAGAACAAATAAGCTGCTAATTTCCACATCCTTCCGTTCAATTGCGGAACGTGAATTTCACCGATGTGCATAAATAAATACCGTACGATAAATATCACACAGAATATCCACGTCCACGTTATTCCGTGCACGACCGGGTCGTTACGTAATATGTTGCCCCCTCCACCCCATATATGCGCAACAACCGTGAGTTATTCGGTTATTACAAATGGCGGTTGCTAGGCGAAAAAAAAATGGTTTGGAAAACATTTTTTGGAGAACCTATCGTATCGTTCTCTATATAACGTGGCCAGTAGTATTTGCGAACGGGGCGTATTTGTAAATCAAGGCAAAAAAAAAAAAAAAAAAACGGCGTGCTACGGCATGTTAACTGATTTCGGCATAATTGCCGGCGAGTGTGAAGAGCAACGTTACCGAGGCAGATATTAACGGAGGAATGCACACACCGCTGGGAGAAATTTCGCGTTGGTCGAAGAACGAGGCCAACGCCGCCTCGGGCCCGAGTCCAAATGCTGCTCGCCCGTAATTAGATGTTACTACGCCGTCGTTTCTCGTCGATCGATCCCCGTCAATCGTTGGTGGATTACTTCAACGAGTATGGCATACATGCGGATTTGATCTTCACGGATGTGTGCACTTGCGTATGTACTTACGAGTGAATCAGGCAGGATCGGCTAAATACGGTTGTCAACCGGTCTGTTAAGCCTGATCAATCAACCGTCGAAGAACTGGATTAATCTAATGTGCGTCTGCTATCTGCTGCGCATCCGGTTCGAAGTTGTTTGAACGTGTATACATATGCATGCGTAGTATGATGGATTATAACGTGTTTGTAGCGTAGCATGGCTGCGTGTTGAAGGCGAAGGAAGTTGAGGGCATTCTTTGCCGAACGGCCACCTGCCGACGATATTCTCTCGCGAGCAAATTATTCGTGGAAGGTGCAGCTGTGTTTAAACAATCGCCGGGGGAGGTAAGCTGGGATTTCCCGCGAGCGTCAGACGCACGCACGTCGCACGCATTTATTAGAGATCGGTGGTTTAAAATTGTTGGTGCATTGTTGATGATATATTATACGCCGTAATTACATTCTATATCGTAATACATGTACATATATTACAATTACATTGTACGGATAGTACAACGTTTAAAATTTAGGTTGTATTTAATGATAACGAGTTATTGTGACTAACGGCACAGGTTTAAAATCATGTTATATTTAATTATAATTGATAACACATGCTCAAGATTATATCATATTTACATTGTAATTACACTTTACGTCGTAATGTATATTACAAAATGTAATAGAATACAATTATAATGCAAATATAACATAGTATAATGTAATATAAATGTAAATATATAAATATACTATTTAGTATAGTATATTATGCTGTACATGTTTTCAGTATAGTTTCTAATACACGTTTTTTTAATAAAATCTCGTTACAAATGAACGATTTTCGGTCGACTTATCAAAGTGATTTTTTTTTTCCGTTTTTACTTATCGAAGTGATTTTCAAAGTAGTGAGATAATTAAAGAAAACACGTCAAGGAGAAATGGAATCGCATGAGCGACCGGTGGTCTTTTCTTAAAGTTGATCCTCGTTTAGCGTCTCTCCGTGCGATTTTTGAAGTAGTAAGATAATTAAAGAAAAACACGAGCACGAGTCGAGGAGAAGTACTGGCTTGGCCAAAAAATAACTGCGCAAATGAAAGAGAAATTTTTCAAACTGACAAGAGCTTTATCAATATACTGACCATTTTGTTCGTTTACTTTACCTTCGTCACCTTCACAATACCGCGTTCAGAACAATTATCTTTCGACGACGGAAAACGAAAATTCGAAAAACGATTTAATATCAATAGTGACACTTAGCAAATCAATTCTGACGCTACTATAATTTGGCCAAATACGCTTCAGATAATTTATTCACGAGCTTGCGTTTCCTCCCTCTTCGAAAATACTCCTTTTCCACTTTCCATTTTGATTCCAACTGATTGGCGGACCATAACGAGTGACCGAATCGTATGCAACAATTTGTCGCTTTCTTTTTGAACTCGTCGGTATGATATCACGGGATAGAAATTATTGCGAGGTAATAAATTTATTGTATGTAAATTTAATATATAATTTTAATATATAAAATATATAAAATAATATATATATGATATATAAAATAATAAATAAAATAATATATATAAAATATATAAAATAATAATAATAAGTATAGTAATAAATTTAATAAAATAATAAAGTATAGTAACAAATTTAATATATAATGTTTTGCCTGGATTATACTTGAATATACTTAAAACTGAGAAACTATTGCAATTTTGGGACAAAAAATTCTCGATGTGCGTGGCACGTCGTTCCAACGCAAAAGATTAACCACTTGCGCTGGGAACTGATTGCGGACCATAACGAGTGACCGAATCGTGTAGAACAATTGGTCGCTTTCTTTTTAAACTCATCGGTATGATATCACTGGAAATAGAAATTATTCAGAAGCAATAAATTTATTACATATAAATTTAATATATAAAATAATAATAAAGTACAGTAATAAATTATTTATTACCATACTTTATTATTTTATCAAAATTATTATTTATTTTTTATTATTTCATTAAAGGTATAGTAATAAATTTAATAAAATAATAAAACTCATCGGTATGATATCACTGGATAGAAATTATTGCGAAGCAATAAATTTATTATGTATAAATTTAATATATAATTTTAATATGTAAAATAATAAAATAAAAGTAATAAATTTAATAAAATAATAAGGAATAAATAATAATTTAAAAAATAAAATAAATAATAATTTTGATAAAATAATAAAGTAAATTTAATATATAATTTTGTTTTGCCTGGGTTATACTTGAATATACTTGGAACTGAGAAAATGTTGCAATTTTGGGGCGTGCGTGGCACGTCGTTCCAACTATAAAGGTTAAAACGAGTACGTACAACTGTCAGACAATACAATGTATGTGCGATTTAAAACGAAGTTAGTTGCGTTTTACGCATGTACACGCATGCTCGAAAAGAACAAGAAGAAGAAAAGAAAAACGCAATTATTCGTTGGCCAAGCCGAATGGAATCGCAGAAGCGGCCGGCGTGGTCTATTCTTAAAGTCGATCGGCGTTTAGCGTACCGACCTGTCGCTATCTTGGGGGCACAAAGGTATTTCACCGTGTGCAAAATCGCGCGCACGTGTGCCCGGGCCGGCTATAGGAACGAGGCACGAAAACTCGATATCATCTCGGCTCCGCTTTGATATTCCGGGAATGCACCGGCCATTTACGAAAATGACATCCTCCGTCCTCTCTTCCGTTGTACGCTTCCTCCCTCTCACGCTGTTCGCCAGCCTCCGACCACCGTTCCTCGACGTTGCTTTTTTATCACGTCGGCGAGACGGCTTTGTTGCACCCTGATACTTCTTCCCCTCCATTGAAAATCTAATGGGAATTGCGTTAGTCGAAGCCACCGCGTGTGTTCTCACGCCACTGGCTCGCGCGAGAACGATCGATCCCGCCTTGCATCTTGATCGCTGTCAAATCTCTTCGTTCACGAACTTTCCTACTGGAGAGTTGTCTCCGGCCGATTTCAATTTACCAACAAAGGGAAATTTTCTTTGTAGCTCGGCCGCTGGATCTCCTCGTGAATACCAACGTCCACCTCGACGTGATGTAATTGCTTCTTCTTTAATCAATCTCAACCTGAACCTCTCCTGTTGGTATCTCCTCCGCATCCAATTTCGACAAAATTGACTTTCTACCTGAAAGTTGAAAATTGGCACGTGCGTGCTGCAAGCGAGACGTTCGTACTCATAAATGTTGAGGTTTAGGTTAAGATATTTTAATATATAATACAGCGAGACGATGAGGATAGACGAAAATATCGTTGTTATTATGCTATGTGACTCACACGTAACTCGCACATCTGAAATAATTTTTTTGATTGTTATGTGTCTAACGAACAATTGTTTGATACAAAAGTTAGTATGGTTTCAACGGAGGCAAAGTATGTGTGTTGAGGGGTTTCGAAATTTCCAAGGTCATCCTTATTTTTTTCAATTGGAACATATATTTTTTCCTTTTTCATCGTATATCGAAAGAATATTAAATTCCAAGTAAAAAAGTGTTGAGCCACAAACCTAATGGTTAAGGAAATATTTTGTGATAATTTCTCTCGAGGAATGTTACGACGAATTAATTCCTTTTGTTTTTATTTTCTCCTGTAGATATGTATATTTTGTAATTATATATTATATATTGATATATATAATTAATATTTATTAATTAGTAAATTAATTAATTATAAATTTATTATTAATTATATTATATTATAATTATTAATTTATAATTTATAAATTTATAATCATATTAATTATAAATTAATTATACAAATTTTTTTAGCAAGTCTAATCTCGAACTTTTCGATACAGTTCGACAGATCAAATAAATAAGCGAAATTCATGGTTCCCCTCAATCAAAACACTGCTTCAATATGTATTCCTAAGAATCTCGGCGCTCGTTCTCTGAAACAACGTGAACAAATTATATCGAATCGATTGGGGCAACTCGCACGAAAGTGGCTGGAAACCAAAGAAAAAAAGAAAGAGAAAGAAAAAGAAAAATTCACATCCAATCCGATCTCCAAGCTTCGTACGCAATACTGCTTTGGCAATCGCTCTTGAACCGACTTTGAGCCGAAGATTTGTCCCGAGGGTTCTATAAAATATCGATGACAAGAAAAGTCTCGAAAGGAGAACGAAATGGAAGGTCCTTGATTTCGTATCTCGTTCGAGGGATCCCGATTCGACGAGGGTCATGCCCGTCAAACTAAGAACCATACTCGTTCCGTGGGCCGAAACACGATTATGCTCGTAATTCGTTTTGACGTCGTATCTCGAACTGTCTCCAAACTTTACAAATTTTTATCCTAGAACGTAGCTTGAAGTTCTTACTAATAATTGACGATCTTCGTGAGACGAAACTAGTGAATTAAGTATTAAGATTGCGTTGAGAGTTTTCGTCTCATTTTATTATTATTATTATTATTATTATTATTATTTTCTTTTTTTTTTATATTAGCGATTTTTCTCCGATATTAACTTTAATAATATTAGATTATTTAGAATATTAGATTAATAATATTAGAGTATTTAGAATATTAGATTAATAATATTAGATTACTTAGAATATTAGATTAATAATATTAGATTATTTAGAATATTAGATTAATAATATTAGATTATTTAGAATATTAGATTAATAATATTAGATTATTTAGGATATTAGATTAATAATATTAGATTATTTAGAAAATTAGATTATTTAGAATATTAGATTAATAATATTAGATAACTTTAATAATATTAGATTAATATTAGATGAATTGCATTTGTGTGTGTACGTTTCTACTGTTGCATTGCAAGTTTTATGATTTTCACGGTGAATTAAGTATCGAGATAGCGTTGAATGTTTCAATTTTACTTTTTTTTAACATTAGCTTCTTTAATCATTAGATTTTTAATTTTTTTAATTATCAGATTTGTTCTCGATATTAGCTTTAGTATCAGGTGAAATGCATCGTGTTCGTTTCTACTGTTTGCATTGAAGTTTTATAATTTTTCACAGTGTAACGTTGTTGAAAAATGTTAAAAAAGAAAATTGAAGGAGTTTACGGAATGTTTCTCCACCGGGATTATTTTTGACGAAAAGTCGAAACGTACGATGTGTCGAGTCAGATTCAGATTCTACGTAGAAACGAAGAGAATTTTTCATCGGAAAAAAGAGTCATAACCTGCTTGCAGTTTCGCAAGATTTAATTGGTTCGTTTCGTAACTTTTAATTAATTTTCATAAATTTTAATTATATTTACTCAGCTTACAAATAAGAGGATTATAATTGGAACGGTTACTAATGATGAATTACCTAATTATCTGATTTTCAAATGCGTACTGCATCGTAGTATTGCAATAGAAAGTAGCAATAAGGAATAAAAAATTAATTAGCAATAGGAACACTTTGTACTGCTTTAACCACGCAATAAATAATGCTTGTAAACAAACTGTCTCGGAAGAATCGACAACTAAATCGTTCACAAACATGAACAAACATTAAAGTCGATTTTCTCGAAAACCGAGTCCCAGATAAAAAATTGTTATACCTATTTTTTTTCTTATTTTGTGACGTAGATTTATCACTCTATGCTCGGTTGTACTACGAATTCTGGCCCACCCTACATATGCACTTCTGATATCGTCACAGTAGAGAGAGAGAAAAAAGAAAAAAGAACGAAGTTCGCCTAACTTTAATGGTAATAGATCGGTTTTGGGTGGCCATGGCTATTAACCGATATGCCGCAAGTAGCTAAATGAAAATTATGGGATAACCCAATAGCGATAATAGGATGCTTGGGACCACTCCGGGCCATTTCACCCGCATCCGGCCATGAACCTTAATCTCTCGTACATGAAAATCGTCTATACTCACCGCCAACTTTACACGCGCCCTTTTCTGTCAAATATTTCACCACCGATTAGTATGTCGTCCTCCTTTGCCCCTCGTCTTTTAATATAAAATCCGTTCAGCTTTTTTTCATATTCCAAGCTGTTGCTCGAAATAATTATTAAACGCGCGACGTGTGTTCTTTACTTGACTTTTCGACTAGACACGTGTGTTTTTGGTTGCTTTTCGAACAATAATCAATTTTTAGAATTTTGGCGATATTAATCCTTGGATCAATAATAAATCGTTCTTTTTTTCAACTCGTATTGTGACCGACTGGGTTTGGGTTAGGTTTTTCTTCAACCACTTGCGCTGGCAACCGATTGCGGACCATAACGAGTGACCGAAACGTGTACAACAATTCGTCGCTTTCTTTTTAAACTCGTCGGTATGACATCACTGGGAATAGAAATTACAGCGAAGTAATAAATTTATTATATTATATTACAAATTTAATATATAATTTTAATATATAAAATAATAATAAAGTACAGTAATAAATTTAATAAAATAATAAGAAATAAATAATAATTTAAAAAAGAAAATAATAATTTTAATAAAATAAAATAATAAAGTATAGTAACAAATTTAATATATAATTTGTTTTGTCTGGGTTAAAATATACTTAAATATACTTAAATAATTCCAGCGCCAGAGGTTAAATCAGAATTTTTTTTTCTTTGTGGTTTTTCAATCTTCGTTTCTTAGATAAATATCAATCAATACTTAACACTAGAACTACCGACGACGACTGAAGCATAAAACTTCCATCAGAGATGTTAACGTAAAAGAAACAGGAAATCTTCATGATACAATAGGGTGGACGAACTTTCGTTTACTCAAGCCTCCGAAAATACACCGTTTTATATCTAACGAGAACATTCAGATGGCCATTTTGACCATGTTGGTAGATTAATAATTATCACTCAACATTTACAACGTTTATCACGCGTTCAGCTCGCATAACGAGGAAAGTTATGAAAACCTAGTAGAGATACAGAAATCTGAAAAATTTGAAAGCGCGTTCAATGATACAACGGAGAAATATTTTTGTTTAATTCATAAACTGAAATCAAAGATATTTACTCTGCCCCCCCCCCTTCCCCCCTTCCCGCCCCATTCGCAAATAAATTCCAACAACATCGTCCCCATATATATATATATATATATATTTCGTCTCTATTATCGTCTCTTTTCAAAGCAAATGTTTCTCGAAATTATATTTATCTTGAAAACACGGGAGAGAGACACGGAGTCAACTTATTGCACTGGCAGTTCATGCAAAATACACGTAGTTTCTATAATAACGCGGAACATAGCTATTTGCAGTGTACCAACGTACGACAGATCTCCGCTGTATTTCATTTTTCTTATGAATATCGCAGACTTTATGCATCGCGGACAAATGGAACGAATATTCGTAGAACAAATGTGAAAGGTTCTCGGCTTCCACGAAAGCGTGGGCATTAATTTTCAAGCGTTAGACCATGGATCGTTAATTGGCTCGCGTCCCCCCCCCCCCCCCCCCCGAGGAAATTTTCGCGATTTTCTCACAGGCAAAATTAAACGAATACCGTTTGAGCGCTGTTTCACATCTGATTATGTTATCGATGTTTCAGATAAGCTGAGCGTTTAATAATCCTGTTCAATTGTTTCCTCGGTTCTCGCGTAATCGCGATATTAATTTCTAATCACTTCGAATTATTATATATTCGTAATATATTACGAATCGGTAAAATTATTTTCGTTAGGATCAGCTGAGATTTTAATTTAACTTTAGAATTATCGAGAGATCCGTCGATTTCTTTTTAGTCCTGAAAACCCGCCAATTATTTATTTCTATTAACATTTTATTAATTGATTATTTCTTTATTGATCAATAAATTTTAGTTTTAAATATTTCAAATATTAAATGATTAATAAACTTTAATTTTAAATATTTTAAATATTAAATAATTAACAAACTTCAATTTTAAATATTTTAAATATTAAATGATTAACAAACTTCAATTTTAAATATTTTAAATATTAAGTGATTAACAAACTTCAATTTTAAATATTTTAAATATTAAATAATTTTAAATATTTTAAATATTAAATAATTAACAAACTTCAATTTTAAATATTTTAAATATTAAATAATTTTAAATATTTTAAATATTAAATAATTAACAAACTTCAATTTTAAATATTTTAAATATTAAATAATTTTAAATATTTTAAATATTAAATAATTAACAAACTTCAATTTTAAATATTTTAAATATTAAATAATTTTAAATATTTTAAATATTAAATAATTAACAAACTTCAATTTTAAATATTTTAAATATTAAATGATTAATAACCTTTAATTTTAAATATTTTAAATATTAATTATTTCTTTATTAATTAATAAATTTTATTAAATTATTTATTTCTAAATATCTTATTATTCCTATTAAATATTTTAATTTATAAAAATAATTCTTCCTAATATTTTCAAAATACCCAAGTATCATCACTCGTTTTTAACCATGTTACGTTTCTTTAGCCATTTCTGATCTATCTGTATTTTTCTTACAGTTGGTTAAAAGATATCCCACGTTCGTATAAAATCCGAACAAGTTCTTATTAGCATGCATGAATTATGTTATGTAAAATAAGAGTGAAAGTAAAACTAACAAATATTAACAAGTCCACGAAATACTTCGTTATCCACGTAAAAAGTCACTATTTTTCAAGGATTAACCATCAAGTATTATAGCTCGGTTCTAGATCATAACAATTTATGTCAGTTCGATTATAAAATTCAAACAATTCATTTTTGTGCATTACATTGATTCATTAAATGAAAATTAGATTAACAATGAAAATTTGTTAGTAATCGGTAAAATAAATTTTTTAGAGTTAATCCTCGAATCGATTAGAACATCGGCCAGTGTTCGACAATTGAAAACAACGTTTGACCAGCGGCCTATGATACGTAATCCATTATTAACGAGTTAATAGTCCACCGATTGGATTAGCTGATTAACAAATTAGCGAGTTCATGGGTATTTACGTTGTTTGCTCACTTTATATACTATTAATACTCGGATCGGATCTCTGGGCTTGAATACCATCGATCGATAAAACCGCGTTTACGTTACATAACTTTTAACCAGTCGGCTTTTACTCGTTTTGAAATCGTTTGTGTGTATGCAATATGAGAATTTCTGATCGTGACGAATGATGCTTATGGTATAATGACAATTGATTAACGTAAACTCGTAATTGGTGTAAATTATTGTTGATCAAAAATATTCTACAGTTAAGAGACATATTACGCGTACAGCTAATAGAATATAATCTATAATTGAACGAGGATCTCTCCCTCTTGTGCAAATTAATTTTATATATATATAATATATCACTAAAAGGTTGAAATAAACCTTTAAATAATAATTTATTAGTACCTTTTCGATTGTATAACTTAAAATTTTTCATTCAAATAAAGTTAAAAATGCAACTCTTAATATTACTATTAATATTAATATAACATTTAAAATTAAGATTATTATTTGTTATCATTTGTATAATTTTATTTAAATTCTAAATTTAATATGTTAAAATAATTATATTATAAAATTATATAATTAATATTAGTTAATAAATATATAAACACTAATATGTTAAAATAATTATAAATATTTATTAATAAATATATAAATAATTTATGAATTATAGTCCTTTCGTACAAATTATTTAAATATTTTTGTAGATAGAAACCAATCTGACTTACGTCGATTTGACTTTTACTCAAATCATGTAAGATTTTAAAAGTTGAACATTTCAATCGAAATTGAGTTAATACTATAGTATGGTTCTACAGTTTCTGGGGATTGTTTCTACACGGGCTGCAAACATTCTGTCAAAGGCCAAACGCAAAATGGAAGAAAAGGAGTGATGGAAAATTAAAATACGATTTTAAACATCAACCTTTATTCGAAATCACCATTCAGCTGCAACAGCCGGTATAAAAAATTATTTATTTCGCGAAGCAATCAAATTTGTTTCGTTGTTTATGCGGCAAAAGTAAATAATCTGCGAAACTTAGATAACAGCAATAATAATTATTATTATTTATTACGTCAAATCTTTAGTTGCCAGCTAATCGATTATCTTTCCTTGTCATACAAAACACAACAAAAAGCAAAAATAAAATAGGCATGGATATTATTTGAAGAAAATATTTGATTATTCAAATATAACATCTATTATATTTTTATCATCTTGAAGTAATCCTGCGTCAGTTTCTCTGAACAAGCAAATCACTTAATCGTTTCGGCTCTCGAATCAAATAATCTTTTCATTCCGTTTTATATTTTCGTTTCTACAGATAATTTCTTGAATTCTATTAAATTTAAACCTCGTCTTCCACTAGAGTTATTTTACCTCGGCGAATTAGACTCAAATAAAAGGATCAAAAACAAACAATAAATAATGAAACAAATAGTGAAACGATGATAAATAACAAATGAAATAATAAAAGAATCATTTGCAAACTGATTCAGTTTCAACCGACTCGGACGTGGTCACTTTTCAGATGAAAGTAAATCGATTGTTCGGTTATTTTCAAATAAAATTCGAACTCGAGCCAGGCCATATCGAGCGGTCCAAGTTTCTTCCATCGAATGACGCAACGAAAATGTGTGGCTGTCGATAGAAAGGTGTTGGCTACACACCACTGTTTATGCGCGTGCAGCGGAACACAGAGGCTAACGAAAGAAACTTCGAGAAACTGAAAAGGAAACGAGCGAGTTGGCGCGAGAGTTTGCATACACACAGGTTGAAAGGAAACTCTCTGGTGTTTTTCGACCACGTGTGTACATATCGTGTGTCTTTCCTCGCGACAGGTAGTCCCGCGTGGTATGCAGGACAGTAGGTCGACAATTCTTCGATCATTTCCTTTTCTCTCTCTCTCTCTCTCTCTCTCTCTCGTTTCCTCGCTTCTTGTCTCTTCGAGAAAAGTTTCTTACTTCCGTCTGTAATTTCCCCCTCCTCCTTCTACCCTCTTTCTTTTCTCCTTTTTTCTCTCGCTTCTCTTCCTTAAACTGTACATATGTACGTAATACACATAATATAGGGTGGCCACTGAAAAACTGTTCATTTTATTAAGAACCTTTTTTATTTTCTACTCTTGTAGGTTTAGGTTAGATTAGGTTTAGGTTAGTACAGATTTAGGTTAGGTTAAGTTGCGTTAGTACGAGAGAAAAGTCGATTAACCATATTTCCAAAATATGATGAAAATAAAAATAATCTAGAGAATGAGAATTCAAAATATAATGAAAATAAAAATATATATAATATAGGAAATGAGAAATCAAAATATAACGAAAATAAAACTATGATAATAATATAGAAAATGAAAATCCAAAATATAATGAAAATAAAAATATGATAATATAGAGAATGAAAATCCAAAATATAATGAAAATATAGTATATATAGTATGTACTATATTAAAATATGTAGTATATATAGTATAATAGTATAATATAGTATATTATATAGTACAGTTCTATACTATTACTATACTATATTATACTATGATACTATATATACTATATATTATGGTACAATAGTAGTATTATATATTATAGCATAATATAGAAAATGAAAATCCAAAATATAATGAAAATAAAAATATAATAATATAGAGAATAAAAACCCAAAATATAGTGAAAATATAATAAAAATATAGTATATATAGTATATACTGTATTAAAATATATAGTATATATAGTATAATATAGTATAATATAGTATATTATATAGTACAGTACTATACTATTACTATACTATATAATATACTATTATACTATATATACTATATATTATGGTACAGTATTAGTATTATATATTATAGTATAATATAGAAAATGAAAATCCAAAGTGTAATGAAAATAAAAATATAATAATATAGAGAATGAAAACCCAAAATATAGTGAAAATATAATAAAAATATAGTATATATAGTATATACTGTATTAAAATATATAGTATATATGGTATAATAGTATAATATAGTATTATACTATATATACTATATATTATAGTATAGTAGTAGTATTATATATTATAGTATAATATAGAAAATGAAACTCCAAAATATAATGAAAATAAAATAATGAAAAATTTTTAAAACACGTGTTTGCAAAAGTTATTTTTGCTTTAATCGTTATTTCTGTTTGTCATTCGGCCTTTCAGTGACCACCCTGCAGTATGTAATATATTAACGATGCAGCAACTGCACGTAAATGATTATTAATGCCGGCCAAAGGATGCTTCGATCGAGCAGATATCTACCAAGAGCCTCGGTGCGATTCGATACCGTTTCGCGAGTCTGTTGCCCCACCTTTGCATATTAACAGTTACCGGTAGAATGTAAAAGAACTTTGCGAAACGCGACCGCGTGCCTCGTCTGAAAATCCCACGTGAATCGCTCTGTTCTCAAGTTAACTTTACGACGCGTTCTTGCTTGCCACTGCTTCGCGATTTTCCTCGCTTTCCTCAAACTGATTTTCTCGTCTAATTCTTTACTTTACGTAAGCTTCTTTCTTCTTCTCCTTTTAACTTGTAACCGAGAACTCTTTAGCTCTTAATTAATTTAAGTGGCTACCACGGATGATCGTGGATAATTTTTATTTAAAATCTCCCGCAGAGATACTAATAAAATTCAAAGTCAAATTGACAATTGCGAAATTGTCGCAATGTAAAATCCAATTAGAGCTTAATTGGAAATCGTGACAGCATAAAGTTAAATTACTTACGATTAGTTTTAAAATGTTTCGTTTAATTGGATTTTCAGGAATTATGGAAATATGAAATGAAATTAATTTTTAATTTTAGTAGGAACGTAAGTTACTATAATTAATACTGTTCGAGGGTTAATAATAAAGGGTAAAAACATATGATCGATAATTGATATTGTTGGTGAAATTTTACAAATATTAATCAATTAACAAAGTCTAGAAAACAAATAAAATTTCGCGAATAATTCGCATTGATATTGCCATCAGCGTCGTAATAATATAAATTATTGCAGTTATCTGTAACTCAACGGTACTCTTTGAGAGTTAATATGTTTGATGTTAATTGACGATAAAACAGAATTTAACGGCTATTTTGTACAAATTAAAATTTAATTCGCATAATTCGTGTAATATAAGTACGAAGAAATCGATAGAATTGGAACATGTTTGTCAATAAATACACTCGCATCAATACGAACAGATAATTAACAATAAAACAGAATTTAATAATTATTTCATATAAATTAAGACTTCAAAGACCCAACACGTAACACGGGCAAGAAAATCGAAATGAAATTGAAACGCATTTGTCAACGAGTACGTACGTATTTATTTTAACGCGAACAATAATAATTAGAGACAGGACAAAATTTAATGATCATTTTACATAAATTGAAAAAGTTTCAGAGGTGCACGGTAGAAACGAAAACAAAACAGTCGATATTCGCCAACGTGAACGATAACAATTTAATGACTGTTTTCATACGTGTAAATTGAAACTTCAAAGATTCAAATACGCGGCAAGAGATCAATAAAATCGAAACTTGTTACTTTAAAGCAGAATTCAATGATCATTTTGTACAAATTGCAGCTAGAAAGGAACAGCAGCCGAATAAGAGAAAAGAAAATCGACGAAAATTGAAACACGTTCGCCAGAGGCGGGCACGCGCTTTTATCTCTGATTTATCTTTGATCACGGTGGACTTGTGTTCTGCTTGCGAGCCAGTCGCTAGTTACACAAGCCTGCTCTGTATCGCCGAAGAATTCCTCTTTACAAAAGGAAGCTTATTTTGTAATTGCATTCCTCGGAGACTCTTCTTCTCTACATTTCCTTCATCTTCGTTCAACGCACCCTTTCCCTTCCTATCGGATACCTTCCCCTTTCTCCTATTATTTCCTCTGTCCTTCGGTAAGATTCCCTCCAGCCATCCTAATCTACTGCTTGTTTCTTATTACTTTAGCCTCGTTCTCCTAGGCGTCCATTATTTTCATTTCCCGAGCCAGTTCTTTCGTTCCTCACGACAGCTTTGTCACTGTCCCATCCTTTCTTTTCCACCCCCTCTTTGCTTCTCTCCTTTATTCTTAACGTGTTATTTTATTATCTTTCTGTCTCTGAGCTAACGATGGGTTTAAGTCGAAAAACTCTCTGAGAGCTTGAAGCCAGGCCTCTTTTTTTCTCTCTCAGGGTGTCTTTGAACTTTTTCCTTTTTTTGAATTTAGAATAGGCTAGTATTTTTCTGGCTGAACCTGTTATTTTCGTTTCTCGAGCCAATTCTTTCATCGTTTTCCTCCGTGACATTCCGTATCTTGCTTTTTCTCATCTTTCCTTCATTTCCAACAGTTTAGACTCGCTGTTTCATTTTCTTTTTGTTTTAGCTAGTGATGGGTTTAAGTCTCTTTTGAGGAGCTTTTAATTTTTTGGGGGGAGTTTAGGACAAGTGAGAATTGCAATAGATGTTATATCTATTGTACTCTTCTTCTCTGTTGCAATACATGCATGTTATACTTACTACAATAATTATTATATTACTATAATATTCTATGCGTGTTATACTTACTATAATAATTATTATATTACTATAATATTCTAGCCTCTATTGCATGTTATACTCACTATAATAATTATTATATTACTAACGTTGCAAACACTAGTGCCATAAATTATTTATTCATCGTTAAGTATTTTCTTTCTTGGAGGTCTTTCTTAAATTTTCGTTAATCAATTTTAGAATAAGTCAGAATTGTAACAGATGTTATCGTCATAAATTTATTTAACTTTGCAAACACTAGTGCCATAAATTTATCTATCGTTGAGTGTTTCTTTCTTGAAGATCTTTGAATTTTCGTTTATTGAATTTGGAATGCGTTAGAATTTATTTTTATTATATTAGCTTTGCAAACACTAGTGCCATAAATTTATGCAAACACTATTGTCATAAATTTATCATCGAAAAATGGTAGCATGTGTCGTGCGTTTGTTTGTTTAACAACAAAATGACGTTAAAGTTAAAAATTGCTCGTCTGAATGAAGCTTCGATACAATAGTATCATTAAATATAGTGCAACATTATTAATGTAATTAATTACAATGGCACAGTGATAATAATAATACGATTACATTCTTTTGGCATGATTTTGGTACAATTATCGGTAATGAAATATAGACGCGATATTCGAAGCAGATGACTGTTGTTACTATACATTGCATTACTATTACCATTATTTAGTAAACAGACAAGTTCTATTAGTACACTAGAAACATAAATTGCGTTTAGTGGATTATTGCATGATGAAATGATTAATTTCGCAAACATTCGATGTGATACAGTTACTGTTAAATGGCATTTGTTAAACGTCAATTCGAGGCTTAAATTTAAAATAACGCAACGCGATCGATGATTTTATCAATTGTTTAATCGTAAAGAGGCAGACTTTTCAGATCAAAGCGAAAAACCATAAATAAACGAGCATTCGGTAGCCGAATTAATTAGCCCCCAGTTTACATAAAGTTCTCAATCTCTGTTATCCAGCCACGTAATTAAGAAAATTAAATTTCAATCTGAATATAAAACAAATAAATTTACTGGTCGTACACGAGATGTTGTAAATATTTGTTCGTGAATTGCAAGAACATGTCGGTAAAATTTCAAACGCGACACAACTACTTCATTGTTATGTTATTAACAGATTATGAATTTTTACAATAGAAAGGTGTACGTGAATTCCATGTCCATATTTCAGTTAAATTCTAATCGAGGCCCGATTAAATGAACTTTTATTGGCATGCAAACGGCATTAGTGAACTCCTATTGCATGAATTTTAATTATACAAGCTTTGTATATTTTTATATACTTTGTACATTGCAAATTTTTCTCAACATTTTTCTGAACGCAATCATAGAAAATTAAACTTGAATGGAAGATTATTTCATCCACTAAACATTATAGAGTATAGATATATTTCAGATATTATATTTTATGTATTGTAATATTGTAATAATATTATATAATAATATTTTTTATATATTATATAATATTGTATTTTATTATATATATTATACAATTATATATTTATTATATATTTAAAATATATTATATATTTTAGATATTATATTTATATTATATTTCATTGTGTATATTAATCATTATTCATTATTTCGTGTTTTGTATTATATTATACATATGCATTCATTATTATTTATTATTTTGTACATTACGTGTTACAAAATAATAAATAATAATGTTAATAAGTTTCTAAGCCTCGCATAAATAAGTGAACATCCGTAGTCTAATTATAAAATGGCCAATCTCTAATTGTTCGTTTTACAGAAACAGTGAAATTTGAAGCAACAGTGAAACAACAATTCACAATGAGAAAAGGTGTATTTCTAAAGATCTGAATTTTTCGAGGAAACACATAATAACAGAGGCTCGTGTACATATTCCACCGTATTTTACAGACTTTTCATCTCGACGAAAATTTTTCTCTGGTCCTGGCCTAATCCGAACGAACCATATCCAAATCGGCTTTCTCGTCGGTCCAGTAACTCACGCTCGAGAGCGCAACGATTTTAAAAACACCTTACGACGAAATGGCACACGCGAGAGAGAGTATGAGACGCGAGCCGCGTGCGTGTGCGTGCGTGTTCGCTTTATCGGTACCGATCGGGTTACCGATCTCTCTCTCGCGAGAGTCATCCACGCGATTCCCTCCGTTCCACCTCCATGAAGCCGAGCTCAGAGTGGCCGCGTGTATCCTCCGCGAGAGACGACGAAGGATCTCGTCGTTCTTCGCGCCTCCTCTCAGACATGTCGAATCAGCCGAGTTTCGCGGTCACTGAAAATCCCGATCTCGGCGAGCCGTTTGTACGCGAATTATTCGCGGATTTTCGCAAACTGTTTTCCGGACCTTTTTCGGCGCTTTTTGCCTCTGAACGACCATCTCGAAGGTTAAAACACTTAGTTTGAAGAGGGAAGAAGGAAACTGTGACGCGATTTGTTCTGCGAATTTTTCGGCGCGGTTCAGTGCATCGAATCTTCGACGGTTGTTTCGAAAAGAAAAAAAGAATGAAGAGACTCGCGTTGAGTCGAGAACTGTGAAAGAGGGAACTGTGACGTTTGTTGTTGTTGATGTTTGAACATTTCTCTGCAAAGTTCAGTGCCTCGAATCGTCGACGATTGTTTCGAAAAAAAAAAAAAAAAGGAAAGACTCGTACTGAGTCGTGACATTTGTTCATCCAGTCGATCAGCTTTCAGCGACCAACTTTCGCCGAGGTTTGTCCGAACGTTTCAGCGTGTTTGAATCACCGACGGTAATTTTGAAAAGCAAAGACTCGTTCCGTGGAGAAGGGGAAACGGAACTGCTTTTATGTTTATTTAGTCGGTCGAGCGACGAGTTTTCCGCAAAATTTGCCCGACTGTTTCAGCTGCTTTTGAAGCAGTCGACGGTAATTTTCGAAAAGCGAAGACTCGCCTTGGGAAGGGAAAACGGGACTGCGATGTTTGTTTATCTCGCAAATTCTTCTGCAAAGTTTCGGTGCTTTCGACTGAAAAGTTTCGTTTTGAAAAACAAGAGAAAAAAAAAAAGGAAGGAGAAGATTTGTCTTCGGAGAATACAGGGTGTCCATAAAGTCTCTTTGCAATTTCGAAAATTTATTACAAAGGCAAATGAAAAGACAGGTAAGTGGAAACTATTACAGAATGAGACTTATATATTTAAATTTTTTTTCTGCTTCATTTAATATACCTCTATATGGCACATCAAGACGGTACTCGATTTCTTACACGATCGATGTTTTCCTCGGATGTTCTTGATCGTCCACTCTTTCCTTTATCCAACACCGTCCCTGTCTCCAAAAATTTCTTGTGCCATGCACAAATTGATGGTCGTGACTGTGGATCCTTTCCATACTTAGTTCGGAAGTTTCGCTGAGTCTGCAGATCCGATTTGGTTTCAATAAACCACGATGCACACTGTGCCTTCTCTCGAGGAGTGGCCATTTTGTAAGGTGTTCGTTTAACAGTATCTTATTCATCAACAGGGTACCTGAAATGCAACGTGATAAAAACCTTGATAACCACTGAGTATATAAAACAAATCTGACAAAGATATCTCGTCAATTGCCTTTGTAATAAATTTGTGAAATTGCAAAGAGACTTTATGGACATCCACATGCAATTATGTTAAAGATACGGGACATCACTAATCTAAAGCAGAGGATCACTGATGCCATTGCCATCATTGATGAGGATACGCTACAGCGAACATGGCAAGAAATCGAGTATCCTCTTGATTTGCCATATAGAGGTGTATTAAATGATTCAGAGAAACAAAACTTGAATATATACATCTCATTTTATAATAACTTCTACTTATCTGTCTTTTCATTCGCCTTTGTAATAAATTTTCGAAATTGTAAAGAGACTTTATGGACACCCACTATTTAGCGAATAATGTTTTGATTAAAAAAAGACGGTTGTATCTCGTTCAGTGACGAACAACCGCGTTTAAATCGATTATAATCGCAATATCGTCACGCGGATTGATCAGAGGATTGTCATAGAGAGTACATATATTTCGCACGCGTCGTCGCGCCTCGATAGCATATTGTATTTGTCGGTACAATTAGTCGATAAATTGAATTTAATACGACGTTACGACCGATCCCGTGGAAATCCTATCGCGAGCTGTTGACACGCTTCTGTTTCGTGACTAACGAGCACAGCCGGCTCTCGTTTCACTCTGTTCCTCCAACGATTTCTCTCTTCTCTCCGAAAGGATTTTAATTTACGTTTGTTCGTGATACCGACCCTCCTCTACTCCTTTTCTTTTATTTTCGTGCCGAAACAATTTTCTTCGACGAAAGGTAAAGAAAGAGTTTCAGCTAACCGGTTACCGTTTCCTTTAATTAAAACATTCGCCGGTTCGAAACTGGAGTTTCGTCGTCCTCTCTGTAACAATTCTTGTTCACGCTTGTAACAAAGTGTTTTAATTTTTCTTAAATTTCAATTAGTCTGGATTAGTATATGTAGTACGGGTTTCTTGGAACCCTTGTCGCGTTTTAATGTACCATCGATTCGGGGAATTCGAAAAAGAAACATATATCTAATTAGGAAAAAATATATCTAATAATAATATATAATAATATATATAATTAGGAAAAAAAAATTATACAAACATTATATAGAATTTATCACTGTGCAAAATTCGTTATACTTTGTTATTAAAATATTCATTCTGGATTTTATTTTTAATTTAATTGTATTAAATATTAACTCAAAAATAATTTTAGCTCTTTTTCTAATTTTATTTTTTATAATTGATACGTACAAAGTCATTGTTTCTTTATTTAATAAAATTTTTAAATAAAATATGAAATCATTTATGAGAAAAGTTTTTGTGAAATTACATTTTCCTGATGTTACAATTTTATTCTCAATGTTGAATTAATAAAAAATTTCATTATATTTATTTAATCAGTTTAATATATCTTATATTTGATATTAATTTTTTATATTATAATTCGTATCGATTCTTCGTTTCACAAACTTTTCGAACTTCCCCAGTGACACGTGTCGCGTCTGTGTCACTCTTCCCCTCGAAACTCCGTATTTTTGTTCGCAAACACGTTGACAAAGCGTGTTGAACAACACAACATTTCCGTACAACAGATCCTTCTTATTGGACACCTCCGTACTGACAAAGTTTGACAGCTTAAACGCGAGACAACCTGCCTCGAGTACTTTAGTTTCTCTCGAACGTGTGTAAAATATTTCGCGAAATATCGCCGGCGTGTGGAAGATCGTCGATCGAAGCGAGCGCGAAACGTTTCCTCGAAAGAGAGAGAGAGAGAGAGAAAGAGAAAGAGAGAGAAAACGGCTCACACCGAAATTATTCGGTTCGCAGGTCCACGTCCGCCAAGGTAGAAGTAGGTTGGCCAACCCCGAGGCTGTAGGCCAGCTACGAGTTTCGTCCAGGGAACGCCGATCGTTAGAGAAAATCGTCGTGTCGAACGAGTGAGAGAGATCGATGAGAGATGACTCGTCCGTTCGTTTCTCAATAAACAACAGTCACTCTCTGAACGAATGGAACGAATCTATCGCGAAAGTAACGGCCGCAGGCACAGGAAATCGCGAGGTGGGAGCGCGTGAAACAGAAAGGTACGATCGGAGAGAAGAATCAGAGAGAAAACGGAAATTCTTTCGACTCGAGTGGAGCGTGCGTTGAGAAAGTGTCCTGAAAGGAGACGGTAGGTGAAAGAAAATTGATGGGAGAAGATGAATGATTCGCTCCAACTTGTGTGTAAGGTGCAAACAGAAGAAAGATAAGAAGAAACGAGAGAAGAGACAGAGAAGTGGAGTAGAAGAATGAGTAGAAGAACCATGCCGTCGGTTGGCCTAAATTCCTGCGAAAGAATACGACCGGAAAGACCTAGGAATCCTATCCAGAAGCTCGTATGGAGTCCTGGCTCTCAGTTTCAAGTTGGACAAGTCGGCTTGCTCGAGGACGAGGGCTCGAATCCGCGAATGGCTCTGAGAAGGTATAGATCTATTGTTAATCTACGCGTGTACGCATCTACGTACGTACATACATAAATGTTCCCGAGTATTTCCAAAATCTTGTCTGGACATCTATTCTTCTCGTTTGATACAAACGTTCGCCTTCGTTAAACATCTGGATAAAATTAAATATTCAGATTGGAATTGGTTAATTAAATGTAGGCTATGGATAAAAAAGTGGGTAGCATAAAGCTGGTCGATTAAATATTTACTTGATTTACTTGATCTACTTGATCTACTTGATCTACTTGATCTACTTGATCTACTTGATCTACTTGATCTACTTGATCTACTTGATCTACTTGATCTACTTGATTTGATTTACTTGATTCACTTGATTTACTTAACCCCTTGCGCTGGCAACTGGTTCGCGCGGACCATAACGAGTGACCGTTTTGTCGCTTTCTTTCTCTTTTCAATTCGTCGGTATGTTATCACTATGATGGGAATTATTAAGAAGTAATGAACTTGCCATTTGTTTTGCCTGAGTTACATTTAAGTATACTTAAAACTGAGAAAATGTTGCAATTTTTGGGACAAAAAGTTCTCGACGTGACATTCCAGCGCAAGTGATTAAGACAACACTAGCAAAGTAATCTAAATAAATCGTGCTGAAATCAAATATTTCGAAACTCAATGGATTTGGTAATCAAAGTAGATTGTTTTGGTAATCTTGATAATATTTAATTTTAGCTTCACTCTGTAAGTTTAAATCTCTCTGCTTCTTGCGCATTCCTTTCGCGTATTTCCAAAGGTATTTCAAAAATCGAGTTTATTTCCGCGAGGCTGAATAAATTATTTCCGGAACGCGAAGAAGAACAAACGAGCAAGTGCAAACAACGATAGCCTTAACCCTGTTTTCGAGGCGCGCGCGATCCGCCTCGTGTAATAATTCGCCTATCCGGGGAATTCGTTTCGCGGTCGAAAATGGATTATCGCCGCGTGCCAGAGTCCGCTACGATTACACGACAATATTGATCGGCCGGACAAACAGAACGGGTTTATTGCGTCCCTGCGGTGCGTCCGATAGAATATACAGAGAGGCGCGATACACAGAGGTCATCGATTACGGCAAGACGGTAGAGATATTCGCGAGCCTGTCGCGGAAATTTCAATGAAATACCAGCGTGCCAACGCGACCTATTATCTCGACAATGCACACACACACGCGCGCGCACATACATGCACATACATATGTTGTACGTTAAAGCTGTTTCACCTCGCGTTGTCCTTCAAATTCGCGACACGGTCAGTAGCAAGCTCGAGTAACAAGCGTTGAATTTGAAATCAATCGTGGAACGTGGATGCAGGCTGCTTAGACTGTACGAGGGAAGACAATACAGAGAGGCGGCTGCTTTCCTCGTCAAGCTGCCGCGCTACACCTTGAAGGCGACCCTGCCGGACATTCCGCTGGACCTGTTGATCGAAACGCTTCCGCACAGTCTGTCGCTGCTCGAGGCGCTCTACACCCGGCTGCTCGAGCTGAATGTAAACGACGCGAAGGTACTAAGGATGGAGCACGTCCTCTGGAAGGTCGTCCACCTGATCTCGATCAGCCAAGACCACTTCCGCCTGAGGATCTGGTGCAAGCTGCTGGCCTCGCTGGACAAGCTGGCGCCGAACGCGAGGGGCATGCTGGCCGCGAGGAAACGAGCCTTGGAGAGAGCCGTGGAGGGTTTGGGCAAACACGGGCTGGTCGCCAGCAATATGGAGAACGGCGGGGCGTCGAATTTGCTGCCTCTGCCGGTCGCGCTGCGGGAACAGCTGGAGAACAGAATCGAGGCGTACAAGCTGGCCGTGCACAAGATCGAGAGCTTCGGGAAACACGCGAGGACTCACAGAGGTAATCTTTCCACGAGAGGTTTCTTTTTTCTTTTTTCTTTTTTTTTTTTTTTTTTTACACCCGACTATAGTTCGAAATATATCACCACTATGGTCACAATTGGTGTTCCATGTTGTTGAAAACTTTTTTAGTGTACGATAGTGTAATTTATCTTGTTTTAATTTAGTATTATATTATATTATATTTTATATTATAATATATATAATATAATATAATTTTAATATTATAATATATATAATATAATATAATTTTCATATTATAATATATATAATATAGTATAATTTTATATTTTATATTATATTATATTATAATAATATATTTTAATTTATATTATATTAGAAATTTACATTTTTTAATTTAATATGAGTTTTTTAATGTTTAATTTCAGTTTTTCGATCTTTGAATTTCATGATACTAGAAAGTATCGTCAGTCAACATGTTGACCGATGATAATTCTTTTTATTGTAACGCTGCGTTCGTTTCTGAATACTGAAGGAATTATTATAATATAATATAATATTATATATTATATAATATATTTTATATTATATTATATTATAATATATTTTAATTTATATTATATTATATTATATTATATTAGAAATTCACATTTTTTAATTTAATATGGGTTTTTTAATGTTTAATTTCAGTTTTTCGATCTTTGAATTTCATGATACTAGAAAGTATCGTCAGTCAACGTGTTGACCGACGATAATTCTTTTTATTCTAACGTTTCTGAATACTGAAGGAACAATGGATCAATAGAGAATCTGTAAGATGTTAATAACGTGTGATATTAACACGATTATATTATTATATTAATATACAGTACTTGATATTATTATATTATTATATTAATATATAGTACTTGATATTAACGTGATTATTATTATTATATATTATTATACGACTATATGTCAATTGTGTTGATTATACAATTATATTATTGATATATTCACATGATGAATCGTATGACCGTATGATTATATTATCAACACAATTATATTATATTAATATATAATACCTGATATAATACCTGATATTATACTAATATATAATACTTGACATAATACTTGATATTATATTAATATATAATACTTGATATAATACTTGATATTATATTAATATATAATACTTGATACTGACGCTAAAATAATACTAAAAAAAAAAAAAAAAAAACTGCATTACAAAGTGCACGCGCGGATTCGGAAATCTCGCCATCTGCGGGAAATACTAGA
The DNA here is from genome assembly GCF_011392965.1 of Frieseomelitta varia. NCBI lineage: Eukaryota > Metazoa > Arthropoda > Insecta > Hymenoptera > Apidae > Frieseomelitta > Frieseomelitta varia. The sequence continues at coordinate 120,416 of NW_025110106.1, read as the reverse complement.
CGCCGCAAAGTAAAAGCAAAACGTGTCCCGAGCGCATGTACACGTATCCGCGTGTGAATACACGGATCACCGGGGCGGAGAAAGTCTGAAAGTTTGCACGACTGAATGGAACACGATCCCGCCGCGTTCCAGATCCGATTACCGTCACCCAGCATCTGACACCGCGCGAGTATCCTGCCACCGATCGGAGGAATTCGTCGCGGAGCCGCGAGAAAATAGTTTCGATTCGATTTCTCCATCGGTGGATGGAGTCGGTCGCAACGAGAAACGATTACACCGTCCTCCACGGTGTGAGGGAAGAATGTGGAACGCGAGCATGCGTCGAATGTTGCGTCGAACGCGCGTCAATTTCTGTCGTTAAATGTTGCAACCGATGAGAAGATGAGAGGAGAGGAGACGTGAACGCGTGAGAAACGGACGTCCGGGCCGTGTTCGAGCCTCCGTTGAACCGTGAAGTATTGGGTTTTAACGCGGCTGCACCGGACGCGTTACATCCCCGAATGCAAATACGTATGTACGCCGATGCGCTGGACATTAATGCGCTTACACGCGAGCGTTACGCGTTTATTAGTCCGCGTCATTGTCATCGGCGCGGGCGATAAACACGGTGGAACACGTACTCGCGTGTCTGCCTCTTTAGAGCAGCTCGGTAGTGTATTTCGTCCTGAATCCATTTCAGGATTTGTCATAATTCCATCGAGGATTCGATATTCTCATAATTACGAGTACGTTCGAAATTCAATTTGACTACAATTTGGCTTGGAAAGTAGCTGACTTAGTCTTTGCCAATGGGATATTCAATGGGTCTGATCTCGCGTATATATCACTGAAATGTTTAAACTCAATGTTCCTTCGAGTCACTACGTTATTCTGAATTGTTTCACATTGAACACCATCGAATATATTATGGCTTCTATGACCCGTACAATCGTATATTTATTAATAATGCACGTTGTTTGATCGAGATGTTTTTGACCATTCATTTAAACGCTCATTACTTTCACTCGGTCTCATACCTCGTTTAAATTTAAAATTTTTATAATTGTATCACTTTTCTACTAATGGGTATATATTTTTTTACTCGTGAAAATGAATTAATAAGTAAACAAATGAATAAATAATTAGAGAAATTTACAGGTGCACGAAAGAAGAAGTATTGGCACGCCTAGTTTTGATATCTTCAATGCTGCGCTGGCAACTGATTTGCGGACCATAACGAGTGACCGAACCATATACAATTAAATCGTCGCTTCCTTTTTCTCCTTTTCAACTCGTCGGTATGATATCACTGGATAGAAATTATTAAGAAATATTAAACTTATCATTCGTTTTGGGTATATTTAAGTATATTTAAAACTGAGGAAATATTGCAATTGGGTATATTTAAGTATATTTAAAACTGAGAAAATGGCACATTTAAGTATATTTAAAACTGAGAAAATGTTGCAATTTAGGACAAAAAGTTCTCGACGTGCGTGACAGGTTTTAAAATAAACAGCTTGTAATAACAATTACATTTGCGTGTGCGAACAAAATTCATCGAAATTTAGACATTTTTCTAAAAAACAGAAAGCCTTTAATAAACCTGACCTACCTAATGGTAAAAATTAAAACGGTGTAATATAGTAAATACTTCATTTCTATTTCACAAAGATTTCGCTTGCTGCCTGCGTTAATAATAAAAAAATAGAATTTGACAATACAGATTGATCACAATGGTCTTGACGAGTCAAGTTAATTTTTGAGTCTTCAGTTCGTTCGCGAGTAGAATCAAAATCTATACAAACTTTAAGTCTATTTTGTCATATTCATTTCGACGTGGATTACATTCACGTGACACGACGATTAAATTTCACATAATGTCGTAACGTCAAATTAAATTTCGATAATTTCACGAGGCTTTGATATTTCTAATGATTGCAACATATTTTAATGATCGATGATTAATTATTAAAATTTAATGAGCAGGCATGGAAATTTAGTGAGCATCCGACACGGAAATTCGACCGTCAAAGAAATGACATTTCATCTCTGCGCCGACATAAATGCATAAACGAGTGTTGACTGATCTTGATTAATTGGACACGTTTACAGCTGATGAATCACAGTGCAAAGAACATTACGTTCGAAAAATCTCTGTCGACGCGAAATCGACGGAAAAATTGGATTTATCACCCGTTTTAATTTCGCTGTATTGTAATTTCGTATTTCAACGAAGCGATCAGTCCTTTTTATTAGTTCGTCACGCGTATTGACAAATAGATTTAATACACTCCCCCGTTTTTTTTTTTTTTTTTTAAATCATTCACGCATAAAAGTCTGATAGCCTGAAATTGAAACCGATATCGAAGACCCCCAGTGTACTTGTTTCCCTTTCTAGGCCGTATTTTTGTCTTAACTTCTCGACGAGGCTTTAAATAACCTATATTCTCTGCTTGATTATGGTTTATGGGGTACACTGACTAAAGTTAGGTGGATAAACGTGAAAAATCCTACGTATAAAATAGGAGCTATCGGATTACTGTCGCGCGCGTGTAACATGTCCAATATGAGCCAATCGACACTGGCTCGCCCGAATCGAGTTAATTGCCAGATAATTACCGTAATAATTACGCTAGAAATTTATTGAAATCGGTGATTAATTTGCTCGTCGTATCACAGGCCAATTTGATGTTCGCGGCTCGTGTGTGCGCAGGTAATTACAAGCTTTGCGCCCACTCCGCGTGTGTTGTTCCTCAGCTACGTGCGCGTTTGCGCGTTTTATGAAAGTACAAGCGTATAAAAATTTACAAAATATAGTATAATACACCAAAGTATTTATTACAATAACCGACTGTGTTTGTTCTTTGGTTTTAAATTGACGTAGTGGCAGGAAGAAAAGGAAGATATACAGGGTGAATGGAAAAAGGAGTTCGTAACCTCTAGGATAGATAGTACTCGTGGAAATATGGAAAAAAGTTTTAATAAACGTGGGTTCTAATATACAGTTGACAGAAAAAGAATCGTACGACAAGTTAAAAGGGGTGGTTTTAGAAAGAAAACTTCGATCTTCCAGTCATGAAGAAAATTTTTCAATGCTTCTAGAGATCATTTAAATTATTCGTTATTCAAATTTTTACAATTTTCTTCGAGGATATTGTTACTTTATCACCATAGCTACGACCTAAAAATATAATTGACAAAAATAAAATCAGGACTGTAGAGGTTTTATGATTTAAAACGAGACGCAAGTCGATTATTATATGATCTCTTTTCACAAAGTTACATTTTAAAATATGGACATTTCTTTCATCATCAGTGATACAATTGTGTTCTTCGTATTTCATGTCAAATTGACACAAAGAACAGATTAAGCAAATTTTCATTTAACTTCTTGCCACGTACCAAAATTGCAATATTTTCTCAGTTTTAAGTAGATTTAAATATAACCAAAGCAAAACAAGTAATAAATTCATTACTTCTGAATAATTTCTATCCAGTGA
>NW_025110106.1:112160-115879 GCF_011392965.1 Frieseomelitta varia | reverse complement strand
AGTTTTAAGTAGATTTAAATATAACCAAGGCAAAACAAGTAATAAATTCATTACTTCTGAATAATTTCTATCCAGTGACATTGTACCGACGAGTTCGAAAGAAAAAGAAAGCGGCGAATTATTGTATACGGTTCGGTCGCTCGTTACGGTCCGCAATCAGTTGCCAGCGCAAGTGGTTAAAATCCCGCTTCCATTTAGATTCGTAGAAACGCGAAACACGAAAATTCATGAACATCGACGGCGAAACGATTGTCGCGGTTGGAACGGGGCGAAATTATCGATTCATCCCGAGTGAATTTGCAGGCTGGTAGGAAAGTAATCGGCTGACGTTTTCAGCGGACCAGGGTGTACAGGCGGCGTCCCATCAGCGGCAACTTTCGCTCAAGTACAGCGAGATTCAGCAAAGGCTGATCGATAATCAAAGTCTGTTGAACACGTTGGAGAAAGCCGGCGACCCAAGTAGCTTAGAAAGTCTGTTATCCGAGTTGAAGCGGAGGGTCGAACAGGACAAGGAAGCTCTCAGACAATGGACAGCACTGAGGAAATCCAGCTTCGCCGGAAATACGAAAAATCCGCCGTTGGCTGCCAGATTGCTGCAATTCTCCAGAGGTTGCGAACTGACGCTCCAATTGATGAACCAGGACAATCCACGCGTAAGTTGATTTATTTCCAATATTTCCGATTTTAAAGGCGAAAATTTACCTGTTCTGTATTTTTTTATATATTTCGTTTGAAAAAAAAAAACATCTTGTTTCGAAAGAGGAACATTCAGATAGTACAAGAAAACAAGAGAATTTGTGTAAGATAAGAAGGTTTGTTAATTATAAAAACCTTTGACAAGAAAATAGGAAAAGGGATGTATCATGCGAAGAATAAATAGAGGAAACGAGAAATGTCCATTTTTCATGATTTTCCGTTTTATGGTACATTTCGTTCGTGACAACTGGAACTGTAGATATTTCTTAAACTGTCTAAAATGTTTTCGTAAGACAGCGTTGAATATTTGATTTCCTTGGTATTGCACTAAAACATTAATCTCAAGAAGGCTGTTTTGTGACATTTTCTTCGTATATGATAAATGCTGAATGTTAAAAATGAGAAATGTCCTAATTTGTATGCATTCACTTATATATCGAGATAAGTAGATAAATGAAATTATTATTATGTTTGTAGCGAATAAATAAGCTGCTAGTATGACAAAGAATATAACATGTGTATAATATTTAATTATATTCAGTCCCAACTGGTTTGGGATCCGACAAGCTGTTTCATATCAATATATATATCAAATTAGCTCTGAAATACTATTATTAACTTACGCATAGATAATCGTAGTAATTTAGGTCAGACTATTTAAATATAAATATATTTTGTGCTTTATGTTCTTCGTGACGAAAATTATTTTGAAATGAACGGATCAATTAAAAATTACACGGAATTTGTTTTGTATACTATATAATACTATAAATAATTCAGCATTAATATATTATAATAATAGTTATTATTATTATCAACTGACATTATATAATAATAATAACAATAATAGTAAATAATTATACAGAATATAATATACAAATTATTAAATATAATTTTAAAATATAATATACAAATTATAATATAATACAAACTATATGTTTTATATACTAATGTAGAATCGAAATTCTAAAAGTGAAACCATGAATCCTAAAAGTCCTAAACGAGTAAAATGAAACGTTCCAGGTCCAAATGGAACCCGGGGCCAGTAAACGTTTAAAAAATTGTTTTCACGGACGTAGAATCTAACATGTGATGTTACACGAGCGTCTCAAATATACTTAGCTCGGAAATAGAGAGAAATATATATGCCAAGGAGATACTATAAAGTAGTTTCACGAGAAACGCTGTAACCACAAGCAGTCCCACGAGAAGGGAGCTCAGCAGCGACATAGTTGATGGACAAAGCTGGATCCACCGAGCGCAAAATCTCCGGTGATGTCCCTTAAGGACCCTTTCGCGATCTTAAATTACGCAAGTGTACTTGCAAGTGACAGTACTGCTCGCGATATTTTGCCACGTGCCCCGAAATTATACATTTTACGAGACACGTGTACAAAAACGCGTACAAAAACACTACTGCTTTCATCGGAAATATTTTTTACTTTAACGACGTTGAACAACAATACACTAATTACTTGTCTAAAGTCATTTTCTCGTATTTTTATCTAATCACAGCGTCGTTTCAGAATTTCTAAATTGAATAAAATATATGGTAGTATGTTTATGAATTTCGAACAGATGAAACTAATTGTTAATCACGCTGAATCTTGTGGAAATTGAATAGATTATAAGTGCATACGTGGCGTGTTGAAAAAATTTTACTTTAAACGCTTGATATTAATATTAATATTAAGTATTTAATAGTAAATATTTAGCAAATTTATCAAATTATATTAGTAATCATTAATGGTAAATATTTGTCGAAATCTGTCAAAGCTTTACTTGACAAATATTTTAAAAATTTTATATATCACTTTAATATTGTATATTATTGTCGTTTGAACTACAACTTATATATATATATAAAATATTAAATTATATAAATATAATATTAAAGTGATATATAAAATATTTTGTCAAGTAAAGCTTTGACAAATATATATATCATCATCACAGAAATAGTATTGTAATTTAATTGATCAATTACTCATCAAGATTCATCAAGATTCTTCAAAGTTTGACTCATGACATGACCTGTGAGTCTTGTCGACAAAATTTCTAGTAGATCCTCTGAAAATTCTCACTGACTCTTGAAATCATGCACCTGAGTGGAACACTGAAATTTCAGAACACACGAAAGCTGACATCATCATCCGTTTCGGTTTTATTCATTCAATCGTAGTTTCAATCGTGAAAAGTCTTTACAAAGACGCCACGCGTCTTGAACAAAGGGAATGTACGATTCTCGGGATTTTACTTCAACTACTTTTATCGTCGCAATTGATAACAAGTTCTCCAACTCTTCCTATAATATCTTTCCAATAAGTTCCCTGCTGTTCATTCCTTGCGAGTGGAACTTTCCCAGACGTTTTAATAAATTCTGCGGACGTGAATAAAAGAAATGCCTATATTGACAAATCTATTCGAAGCTTTATTGAAAAGTTGTAACTAAAAAGTGAAATGAAATTTCTATTGAGAAATTGCACTAAAACTAGAGAGTAATAAAGGGTAATAGTAATAGTAATCGGGATGCTGTTGAATCTCACATCGTTCGGCAATTCCAGGAAAACACGTAACGAAGCAAAATCGAAATAAACTTTCGAGAACAATGTAATAAATTCAATTTTTCAGCAATGTCAGTGCTTTAAAATCAAGTACGAACATATGGTTTCTTCAATGAAACATCGATTTACGCTCTGAGTAAATCTTGAAACTTCGTGTAAATTTTATGCGCTTCGTGCAACTAATGGTGCCCATATACAGGGTGTTTCGTAATTTGTGGAAGCTGATTGTACGCCTAAAAATAATGAAAAAAAAGTCATATAAATATATGTCCTAATCTGTCTTCGTTTATGAGATACAATGAATTTTCTGTTTTAATTACTTTTACAAAAGATGCTCGAAATGACCAGCCTACACGCGTCTTGTCATTCATCTGGTTACTCTATCATTCCTGGTGTTTCTCGAATTTGTCGGAAGCCTTGCTCTATTCTATTTCGTAGTATTTCAGCATTTTCAATCGA
>NW_025110106.1:109163-111997 GCF_011392965.1 Frieseomelitta varia | reverse complement strand
CCCATACGTTTAAACTAAACTGGCGTTGATGTCTTGAATGCACAATAACATGTGGGTTTTCTTCATCCCAATTATGATTATCATGAAAACTGAATATAGCATCCCTGGTGAAACTATCTTACTAGAGTTTGCTCTGCTTATAAAATTCATTATATCTCATAAACAGAAGACAGACAGGACATACATTTATATAACTATTTTTCATTATTTTTAGGTGTACAATCAGCTCTCGAAGTGGGTCCCACGAGTTACGAGACATCCTATATAAAAAAAAACTTAAATACATACGTCTCATTTTGTACTAATTTCCACTTGTCTGTCTCTTCATTTGCCTGTGCAATAAATTTTCGAGATTGTAAAGAGACTTTATGGACACCGTGAGCATACAGAGATAACATCGAACGCACGAAATATTATTTCTCGCCCGGTAGGTATTCGAGCCGGGTGAAAATCTGGCGGACGACTACGAGGAGGAATCCAGCAGCAGCGCTGGATATCACACGGACGAGAGCTGCAGCCCGACGCCGGAACCGTCGGTCAGAAACCGCTGCACGATCCTCCGGCTGGCAGAGAATTTTTCATGTTTAACATCCGGCGACGTGACCGCGGAACGACTGGCCGAAAGATACGCGGCGCTCTACGACCAGGCGCATTTGCATACCCTGGATGCCTTGGACGCCATGCAACCGCTGAAGGACGCCCACGACTTGAAAGCCAAGATACTCTATTCGGTGGTCGTGGTAAGTGGCACTTTATGCAAAGTAGATATAATAACCGCGCCACGGTTAATGCGCTTGCAACTCTGCCCGTCAAAGAGACTGATACCCTGGTTAACGACCCGGTCGTTAGAGAGACAGTGGCCCCCCCTAGTTAGGCACAAATTAATGACCGAATGGCAGAGGAATTAGACGAAGAGACATTCAGTCTACGAGCGATTCAGTGCTTCAAAGTCTGTCAAACGTCATGATGGGCATGATTTTCTTTTTTGTTATTCTTCCAGTTCGTCGCGTTTTCTTCGTCGTTCTATCGTTGGAGGGATTTTTTTCACATCGAAGACAATGTAAAGACGATTCTCGTTTGCGCGTTTGAGTTATCGTCGTGTTTTTTCTATCGCTATATCTTCTATTTATACATGGTTGGAGGGATTTTTAACATTTTTGCGGTGGAATGACGTTGGCCACGCACGTCGGGAATCCTTTTGTCCCAAAATTGCAACATTTTCTCAGTTTCGAGTATATTCAAATGTAACCAAGTTTATTACTTCTTAATCATTACGTGCTTACGAGTTCAGAAGGAAAAGAAAGCGACGGGTTATTGTATACGGCTCGGTCACTCGTTATGGTCCGCGAACCAGTTGCCAGCGCGAGGGGTTAAAGGGACACCTACGCTATCGTTAGAAAGCACATCCAGAGGAGCACGTCCAGTTATTTTTGGTTAGAAACAGAAAGTAAGGTAAGGTTTTCAGTTAGGAAATTACACACGAAGAGGAAACAAGTCCATTTTTAATATTATTACATTTGAGCGAAGAGTGTATTTTAATATAACATAAGAAAAAGGATGAGAGAGTGATGCTATAGGAATATCTACTTGATTAAAATTGAAACAAAACGAACTTGTGGAAAGAGATGCGATTAGATTAATTAATTAATTGCATTATCGAAGACAGATATTAACGTGTGGGACATTAAGGACTAAAAGAAAATAAAATACACCTGGAAAAAGACATCAAGATACAATAATTTCTTTTGTCTTCGTTCAGTTTCTTCTAAATAACGAAATTAACAGTTTGATTAATATTATTATATAATAACAAATATATAATTATATATAGTAATAAATATGATACTATTATAATAAATATATAATATTATAATGATATTATTACATAATATTATTCTATAATATAATAATAATATATAAATATGATTATTATATAATAATATGAATATAGAGTTACATTTGATTATTTATAGTTGTTAAACACTTGAAATCATTCTCGCAGTATTATATAATAATAAATATATAATATATATTATTATTAATAATATTATAATGATATTATTTTATAATAATAAATATAATAATAATATATAAATATGATTATTATATAATAATATGAATATAGAGCTACATTCGATTATTTATAGTTGTTAAACACTTGAAATCATTCTTGCAGTGTGTAGTACATGTTGTACGAAATGTACAGCCATAAAGTTTCGTTAGAGAACTTTATTCGCCAAAGTTTCACCGTGGCTTTACGACTCTCTGTTACGGGCACGCTAATCAATTCTACATGCACCCACGTTTCTAACGATTATTTTACGACGCCAAAAAAATTTATAACGACCGCTCGTTTTCGCTGTTGCCCGATTTACGCAACGTTCCGCTTCTACAAGTTTCCCGCAACGAGATAATTTGCTCGAACAGCGGCGCTGTTTAAAAGAATATTTCTATTTCAGAAGACATAAAACTCGATTTGTGAAACACAAAGCTATCAAATTACTGAATTCGAAGTAATATCGATGATCTTTTGGTCAGTGTCTTACTGATAGATTGGAAACTGAACGACAAAGTAGTTTCACTATCTTTGAAATTTTCTTATCGTCGACTTTTCTTTTTTTTTTTTTTTTTTTTATCATTTAAACACAACGATTTGGTGTTTACTGGCTCTAGTTTCAATTTAATTCTGTCAATTCGATCATTTGATTCTAAATTGTCTAAAAAGAAGAGGAGTCAAATTTTCTGACAACTTCGAATAAAAATACTCCCTTAGATCTTCTCGCGTACGAGGATTACTAATTTCTCATTCTTCCTTCATAGTCTTGCTCTTCGAG
>NW_025110106.1:43681-109156 GCF_011392965.1 Frieseomelitta varia | reverse complement strand
GTGAAGAAGAAAGTTGTCAATTTTCTGACAACTTTGAATAAAAATACTCCCTTAGATCTTCTCGCGTACGAGGATTACTAATTTCTCATTCTTCCTTCATAGTCTTGCTCTTCGAGATGCTCTGTGAAGAAGAAAGTTGTCAATTTTCTGACAATTTCGGATAAAAATACTCCCTTAGATCTTCTCGCGTATGATTTAATAATTTCTGATTTTTCTCTCAATGTTCTTTTTTTCCCGGTGTCACTAAAATCCAAGCCCGGATGATAATCTTTGCCGCTGAAAATCTGTCTTCGTCTGTCGAAAAACTCGTCGATGGCTACGACAGCTCCGACCGAAAGAAAAATGAACCGTATCTTGTAATACTTATCGGGCTTTCTCTCCTATCCACCAACTCCCCTCCGAAAGCAATTTCGTCTCTCTTCCTGTGGGGGCATTCGCTGCGCGAATAGGTTTCGAGTCGAGTAATTTCGCGGGCAAGCGCGTAATCGACGAACGAGGAAAATCACGAGAGAACGAAAAATGCAATTGCGAGAGCAGAGATCCCACGTTTATGAACAGATAGTGAGTAACGTCGGACCTTAATGAAATTCGGTACGAATCGCGAATCGGGTCCATTCTCGGCGAGCGTGAATTTATGAACACACGTGTCTCGTTATTGTTGCCCACCGGACCGTGTCATTTAGATGGAAAAAGAAAGTCCACGTGAACGAAAAAAAAAAAAAACACAAAAACCTGGGAAAAAAAGGATTTTTCACACCGTCGTTTGGCGTTTTTATCGAGAACAAAGGGGTCGGTTTTGTTGAAACGAACGTACACTCCGGCACACAAGTATGTGGACAGTGTATGAACGTTCGCGATGATCGAAATCTGTGAAATTAATGGTAAATTAATTGTGAAAAGCACTGCTTTCTATCTTATTGTTATCGGGCTCGATAGATTTTACATCTGAGTTTTACTAATTAATGGAGCGGTTCACTATATATTATGGTTTATAAAGATATTTTGATTGATTTGTAATACATTAATATTAATAGTGATTAAAGTGGCAATTATCAATGACACTACTTTCTACTATCTCAGTTGTTCATGACAAAAATTTTATCGAAAAGGAAAGAAAAACAGTTTTTTCTATACTAATCAATTCTAAATTAACAGTTTTTTTTTTTTCCTTTTCGACAAAATTTTTATCATGAACAATCGAGATGTAAAATTTATTGATTTCACAAGAAAGTAGAAAGTTATTGATAATTGCCATTTTTACGTGGACACTTTGATTGATTTGTAATACGTTAATGTTAATAGTGATTAAAGTAACAATTATTTAAAACTACTGCTTTCTACCTTCTTGTGGGATCAATAGATTTTTGGATTTAAATTGCATCAGTTATTAAAGTGATTAACTATACTCTGGTTTATATACACTTTGATTTGATTTATTATACAATTAAATATTTATTATATATTAAATGTTGAATTATATAAAATTATTACATTAAATTAATATTATATATAAATGTTGTTATTATATATTAAATGTTGAATGACTAAAATGTGTAAATTAACGGCAAATTAATTATCAAAAGCGCTGCTTCCTATCTTCTTATGAAATCGACAGATTTTAGATTTACGTAATTTATTCAAGGCCTTAAACCAAAATTATTAGAATAATTTAATTAACCTCGTGTACAACCGTTTCACTAATTAATATTTTCATCCTTTTGTCATATGATTGTTATTTTATTTACTAAATAATTTCATTACGTTCGACATTTGTGAGAATTGCCATTTCTACAATTATTTAAAAATTGTTACCAGATATATTTACTATTATTGTTGCAACTGCTAAATATTACCAGATATATTTACTTTCTACGGTATATTTCGAAAATAAATTTCATTCTGTATACGACATTCTACTCTATAAATAAATTTATAACCAAACAAGATTACATTCTGCCGAAAATGTCCAGCGAGGAAAGTATTATTTTAAGTATTTTTCCAATCTCATTTTTACTTAATTAGAACTCATCGCGATTTCTCTTTCTCATCCGTCGATTTTACTCTCGCGATAACAACAGCGAAAAGTCGTTTCTCCACTGAAAACGTGGCGCGAGTGGAAATTGACGGGAATTTTCGTGAAAATTTTCCTTTGTTGCCGACTGTCGCGAACGAACACGGTAGCAAAAAAGAGAAGCTCCCCCGTGCCGCCGATTTTTGAAATCGATGCGGAACAAGGTCAACCAAAACACGTACCACACGAGATTCACCGTTGCGTTACGCGAAATAATTCTCGTCGTAATTGGGGAAACGCTCTTCAGATTCGTTGGGCGTCAACGCAACGACGGTGGTAACATTCACAAATTTCGCCGTTGAACGAATGTCTCTCTCTCTCTCGTTTGGCAGAAAATTTCTAATTAAACCGTCGGAGTAACGCGTGTGCCGCGACGCGGAGAGATCGACTCCGGGGTTTCGCAATTAAGTTACTCGGCAGGAAAGTAGCGCGGCCGCGAGGGAACAACCCGCCGGAGGCTGCGAGGGCCATTTCTCGTCGCCATCGCCCCCGGGAGTTCTCTCTTTCTCTCGGGGAATGTGCACGCTTGTCGTCAAAGGTGTCGAAAACCGCAGCCTCCGGGAATATTGGCTCGCGCCAACGAAATCCCGTCTCTGCGTGGCGACGCTTTGAAAAGTTAGCCGCCGCGAAGGAACCGCCGTAAATTTGTTATCAACTGGCTAATTGCCGGCTGGGAAATCAACGAAAAATCACCCTAGTCGCGTTTCCTTGTTTCTGATGGTGTTTTTCTTTTCCCCTATTTCTTCCTCCAATCGATGCTGTTTCCCCGTTATGACATATTGAATTGATCTGTTATCAAGAACTAATGGTGTACATAATATATAATAAACATGTTAATTAATAATTGATAACAAACGTATTATTATTTAATAATAATATAATATTAATAATTAATGACAAGCATATTATTATTTAATAATAATTAATAATATATAATGTATTATACTATTATAATTAATATAATATTATATTATCAAAGACTAATGGTGTACATAATATGTAATAAATATATTAATTAATAATTAATAAAAAAACTTATTATTATTTAATAGTAATATAATATTATAATATTATTAATAATAATATTATATTAATAATTAATAATAAGCATATTATTATTTAATAATAATTAATAATTATAATATATTATAATATTATAATTAATATAATATTATATTATCAAAAACTAATGGTGTACATAATATATAATTAACATATTAATTAATAATTAATAACAAACATTATTATTTAATAATAATATAATCATATTATATTAATAATTAATAATAAGCATATTATTATTTAATAATATTTAATAATATATAATATATTATAATATTATAATTAATAATTAATAACTAACATTATTGTTTAATAATAATTAATAATATATAATATTAATAATTAATAATAAACGTAACAACATAAGTTAGGTTTAGGCCTTTGTTTTTTTTTTTAAATGAAACTGTATTTTTCTTCGAATGAGTGACTATCTTTTTTGAGTTAGAGAAAATCAGTGCGTTAACATTCGAAAACACTAAAATTTCAGATTACGAGAGATAAGATAACAATTCGACGCAGGTAACTTTTGAAGAGTGACCTTGAATAACCTTGAAATACCAACATATGATAAATGGATGAATTCATTGGTCATTAGCGATAGCTTTTTAACGATTATAGTCATTAGTTAACAAATATTTAACGACTTGTCGTTTCTATTCTGCATTAAGATTATTCTTTTCTAAATCTTCCTCTTCGTTTACTAAAGTGAAAATAAGATTGAGATATAAAGATTTTGGATTGAAATTGAATTCTCTTCGAAAGTGACTTTCCGCCTGCTCTTTTGATAATTAAAATCACACGACGCTGCAACAGCGACGACGATAGAAGCGATCTTGACAGCGTAGACACATTTAATTTAAATAATATTTAATATTTAAATCCCCCATCTGATTCGTCTCTTCAATCAGTCTAAGTATATATTATATATAATCTATGATAATTATATTTTTATATTTATTTAATATTTATATTTATATATTTATTTAATATTTATATTTATATATTTAATATTTATTTAATATTTATATTTATATATTTAATATTTATTTAATATTTATATTTATATATTTTATATTTATTTAATATTTATTTAATATTTAAATATTTTATATTTATTTAATATTTAAATATTTTATATTTATTTAATATTTAAATATTTTATATTTATTTAATATTTATATTTATATGTTTAATATATATTTAATATTTATTTAATATTTATATTTATTATTTTATATTTATTTAATATTTATTTTAATAATTATATATTATATAATCTATAATAGAGAATAATAATAATAATAATAATAATAATAGTAATAATAATAATAATAGTAATAATAATAATAGTAATAATATAATAAAGAAAATACTCAGGTGGCTTGGATTGTTGAACCATTCTATATATATGCGACGTTCGCCGTAAAAATGTTGAAATGTTGCATCTGGTCACGTTCAGTTGTTTCGAAATCACCTAATCTTGACGACGCGTGATCGCCTGATCCTGACAATCTTCGAGCGAAATCATCCAAGTCAGTAAGGCACATCCTGTCCCGCGTAATTATCGATCACGCCGCGTGACAAAACTAGATAGCTGGTAGATATGTACGACAGACTTGATTTGAGATAAGAGTCGACAAAGTCGAACAAAACGGGCGTGTCGGAAGACGATCAGTAAAAAAGCAACTGTTCCATCGAGAACGATCGGTCCTCGCTTTATTTAGCCGGAACGAGAGATAGAGTAGGACTGAAGAGGTAAACACGGGAACAAAGAGAGGAACGATAGGGAATCGAGAGGAGAGAATGTAATGGGAAAGGAGCTTGCGGAACGCGTACGAATGTGTCCTCTTAACGGAGGTGCTTCGTGCTCTTGCGGTGTTCGAAAAGGGACGCTCGACTTTCAACAACTCGGCTCGCATCTCGATTTTAGTGACGATTCACCGAATGCTTTGGCCAGACTCGAAGTCGTAATTACGTAAATTCCATTGAATTTTCAATTTTCATTAATGCTTTTTACGACAAATACAGATTTAACAGCACCGTCGAATACCGTCTTGGTGGATGTGCTTCGTGCTTTTTTTTTTTTTTTTCCTTGAGTGGAGGGTTTTGCAGTCCCTTGGGATTTATGGCAGTTCCTATAACCTGCATTTAACATAAATGATTTTTACGTGTAGATTGATGATTGAGTTTTCCGATGATCTTAGATTCTACTTTTTGCAGGGGAAAATTTTCAAAAACCTGCGTGGGCTTTATGTGACGATTCTTGTAGTTGTGTGTTTTGTATGGTTAGTTATTTTAGCGTTGCATGTTTCGGGAGTTTTGTCCTTATTTTTAGGGGTATTTTGTCTACTTGATAGTCTCCTATGCCCCTGGTTAGAGGGTTTTCGTGATTTGGTTGGTATGCATTTGTCATTGAAGTTTGTAAGTATTCTGCTATTGTGCGGGTATGTTGGCTATTTGGTGTAATGTCTTTGCAGGTGTGTCGTAAGGTTTATTTAGAATGATTCTTAGGAATTTATTTTGTATCTTCTCTATTTTATTTATGTGAGTTCTGGCGGCTGCCATCCACATTTGATGTCCATATATGATGATGATGTCTGACGCATATTTTGTATAAATTTAATTTAACTTCGGTTTTCGATTCGCTGTTTATTGCTATTAGTGGATATAGTCTGATGAGTCACTAACCTGTACTTCGTGCAACTAACAAATGCCCACATAAAGGTGTATGTATCGAATAAGGCAAAGAAAAGAAAAAAAACTTAAACGTACACGTCACATTTTTCAATAACTTCCACTCGTCTGTCTTCTCATTTGCCTTCGTAATAAATTCTTGAAATTGTAAACAGACTTCGTGGACGCTCAGACTATGGAATCGGATCCGTTCCATAAAAAAACGCGATTTCATTCGTCTTCTCCGTGTCTTCCTCGACAGACGAAGACGAACGAAACCTCTCGAAGGCGTCTATCCGCGGACAGAACGTGCAACGAGCAACAGACGAATTCGAAACGTGGTCGAAAAGGGTGTCGCGTCGAACGTAACACGTACTACCGGCCGAAGATTATTTTTGCCGGCACCACTACCACGCACCTGTCTCTACCGGCCGATCGATCGACCATTAACGTCAAAGCCGTCGTGGCGAGTGGGACGCGAGGGGTTGGAAACGAGGGTGAGACTAGGGTGCACTTTTGCGATCAAGTGTACCCGGCAAGTGGCAGAGAGCCGCTAGTCCGTCAGCCTGGGGCTATTACTTTGCATACATGCACGTACCAGCCTTCCATACATTGCTTGGCTGTTGTGGAGGAGGGAGGGAGGGAGGGAGGGAAATCGATGAACTAAAATAAATATACCTGCGACGAAAGCCACTCTCTCTTTGTCTAACAGTTCGTTGCGTGGCGTTTCTCTTACATTGCCTCCGCGTTTAATCTCTCCGGATCTCTTCTCTGCACGCGCTTGGAGACAGCGTCGATTGGAGACTTCGCCTTCCTGTCCGCTTTTTTCCCGTGGTTATTATTTGTAAGGTGGCAGAATCGTTTTACTTTCTAAATGTAGGATGGCCAATTGAAACACTGAAGGGTTTGTGAAAGTCATAACTTTGTTCATCTTTCGATCTGTTTTTATTCGTGAGCCAGAGAGAAATGGTGGCCATTCGAGGGATGTTTTCATTGCACACGTAATGCTGAAAAGATTCATCAATTTGTGCTTCCAAATAGAATGACAAAAATTTGTTAAAACACGTGTTTGTGAATGTTATTTTTGTCTTATATCGTTTGGTCTTTCAGTGACAACCCTATAATACAACGAGTATGATTGTATATACCACCATTAGGATTTCTCGAATCGAATAACGAGACAAGTTCAAAAATAATCCGGTAATATTGAAATTTTTGTATTAGTCGGAAAGTCACAACTTGTTTTATATTAATTTATTAATATATTATATATATATTATATTATTATATTAATTTATTAATATATCACATATATATAATATAAAATAAAATCAATAATATAGATTAAAATTAATATATTTAATATATATTATTGGTTTAATTTCAATATGTATTAATATATTTAATATTTTTGATATATGTTAATTTTAATATATATTATATTTTATTATAATATATAATATAAAATAATATATAATTAATATATATTAGTTTTAATATATATATTATTAATTTTATTTTAACGTATATTAATATAAATATATATATATATGTTTAATTAATTTAATATATATTAATTTTATATTATAATATATAATATAAAATTATTATAAAATAATATATAATTATAATATTATAATATATATTAATTTTAATATATATATTATCAATTTTATTTTAATATTAATATATTAATTTTATTTTATACATTAATATATATGTATATTTATTTAATTTAATATATATTAATATAATTAATAAATAAATTTCCGATTGAAAATTTGTTCGTGTCCCACGGAACTAGAAGATTTCGAATTTTCCACGGATAGAAAAGAAGTCTGTAGTTACTTGTCAGTCGAACGACATTACTTCATATTTGACAAATGGTTGCGCGATTCTCAGCCCTCCCTTTTCGCGCCCACGGTCGCCTTCGAATAGCAATCCTTCGAATAGGGATCTATAATCGAGGCGGCGAAAAAAAAGCATGAGAAAAAAAAGGAAGCAAACGATACGTACCGGAGCAGAGCGAATAGAGCATGAAACGCGGTTCCGTTTCGCGTGCGCGAGCATTTCGACTCGTAACGGAATCGCCAGAACAGTTAGGTCGGGACGCGTGCAACAACTTGCCGGGAGAACACGGAAGTGGACTAGTCGTTTCACAGTTCTATTGTAATCGGCCGTGGCAATTACGGGGCAAGGCGGCCCACGGTATAATTACGCGATAACCGAGCCAACCGGGAAGCCAAGTCTCGATTCAACGACTCGTCTTTATCGGCGACGCGATAACTTTCGGCCGGAGGAAGCCGAGTGTGCCTGGTCGCCAGAGCTGGGCATATTTTGTTCGAACAACGAGCAACGAACAATTTATAAACAAGTTCAATTTATCGACGACGTTGACAAGTCGACGATTTTATTCGAACAAAGATTTATTCTGTTATACGGAGTTCAATGATAAATTATATCGAGGTTTCTGCAGCCACAGTTGGACGTTGTTCGAATAAAATTTTACTCAAGGTCGAGAAGAAATTTATTCCTTTTGCACTGTATTCTACTCGTCGCGAATTTTAACATTTTTGTCAAGGAACTGTAGGTCGCAGTCTGAGTAGTTCTCTTGAAAACAAATGGCAAAAAAAGTTTCCGAATTATTTAACATTGCAGACTTTATGGTCCTGGACGCGTGGATGTTTATTTTACGTATTAGGTTACTAACATTTGATTCGTTATAGCCGTGGTGTCAGTGTGAGTCGAAAGAGTAATATAATATAATATAATAATAATATAATATATTATAATATAATAATAATATAATATAATATAATATAATAATAATATAATAATAATATAATATAATATAATACAATAATATAATAATATAATAATAATATAATATAATATAATAATATAATTATAATATAATATAATATAACATAATATAATATAACATAATATAATATAATATAATATAATATAATATAATAATATAATAATAATATAATAATAATCAAATAATTTTATCGAAAATATAAACATTAGAGCAAGTATCTCTCTTTTAGTGTAAGATCTAATTAGAGATCCGTAAATAACATTTATCGTTGCTAGTAATAATTAACAGTTATTGACGAATTGTGCGAATTTATTGGAAAAATAATTCAGCACTCGTCGAAATAAACAATTAAAATTTTACACCGTGTAAGCCAGATTGTAGATCGAGAGTGAATTGTCAGCTGCATTCTCGACTCGTTAATCTTGATTGATTCAGTCCTTCTCGCGCAATTGAACCAACGTTATTAGCGTGAATCGAACGAGTCGTAAGTTATCAGTCGGATAAATTACAAATCGAGCAATTGTCTCGTTCAGCGTAAAATCGCCAATGAAGAAGAAAGGGGAAAGTAATTTATAACTCTAAGTGATTTGTCAGCTCATCGTTGATACCATTCAATAAATTACTGTCGTTCGACAGCGTAATTCACACGGGCGAAAGTGTGACAACGCCAAAAAATGCTCGGTCCGAATTTCTAACGCGACGAGATTAATTTTTTTTTTTTTTTTCAGTCGGCGACGGTGAAAATTCGATTAAAAACGATCAAGTGCGAAATTAAATTAACAATTGCCGATGGAAAGGAAAATTCGTGAAAAATCACGCCACGCGCTCGAAGCCGAGCTAATTAAAAAATTTTTACGCCGCGAGAATCCAATTCAAAAGAGGCAATTAATAAGATTAATTGGCGAAAACGAAAACAAAGAAAAAAAAAAGGAACAAAACACGTCGCGCAAGTAGCGCGCTCGCGATTCTTGGCTCGACGAGTGTTTTCGAACGAACGTTTTCACAACGCTTATACAATATATATATAATTATATTCTATATACCTATTATAAATAATATTAAACTATTATACAATATATATATAATTATATTCTATATACCTATTATATATAATATATATATATATAATTATATTCTATATACCTATTATAAATAATATTAAACTATTATACAATATATATATCACTTCTCGGTTATAATTTAACGCGTTGCACAGCGTTTTCACTCGACTGAGAATTGCGCGGCAATTTGAATCTGTCACGCAGCGTGGATAACCGCGATTCGTCGCGGAAAAAAAAAAAGAGGGGAGAAAAAAATGGCTTAATCTTCGAACGTGCGGTCTGTCGCGCGATAATTGAACGATAATTGAGCGATAAGCTCGCTGAGAGCTTCCCCGGCAAAAAACGATTTCGCGTAACGACGTGAAAACGTTTTTTCTTTTTTTTTTTTTTCTTTCTTCTTGAACAAATCGGGTGTAAAACGGGTCGAGAGAAGCGAGTTGGCAAGTCTGTCTGCGAAACGTTCGAGCTGGAGTTATAAAAAATCAGAGGGAAACGAGATGTCGTAAACAGCACGCGTCGAAACGAAATCCATTTTCCAGGCGGTGAATAAATCATAGGATTATCAGCGGGGATCCCGAACGTAAGTTACTGGCCACTTCGCCATGGCCAGCTTTCGCCGTCTTGCAAAAAAAAAGAAAAAGAAAAAAGAGAGAAGAAAAGAGGAAAAAAGTAGGAGGATCTTCGCTTGGAAAATGGAGATCTTTTTCGCCCGGCTCGTAAACTCGCGGTGCTTGCCACGAGTTTTCATCTGTCAGCCGCGGCAGCCACTCGTTGACCCAAAAATCGAAAGAAAGTTAGTTCTGTCTTTACGAGGGATTAAGGGGAAGAGGATGGTGGATGGGAATTTAGGTTACTTTTATTTCTGAAAATGGAATGTTACTTTTGTCAGTTTAATGATTTACGATAATATATAACGAGTGATTCGTCTTTCTCAAGGAGCGAATGATAATAACCACTTGCATTGGAATGTCGAGAATATTTGGCCCAAAATTGCAATATTTACTCATAAAAATATTGAAATATAAAACATAAAAATAATAAAATATATAAATATAAAAATATTGAAATATGAAATATAAAATACATAAATATAAAAATATTGAAATACAAAATGTAAAAATAATAAAACATATAAATATATTGAAATATAAAATATAAAAATAATAAAATAATAAATATAAAAATATTGAAATATAAAATATAAAAATAATAAAATATATAAATATTGAAATATAAAATGTAAAAATGATAAAATATATAAATATAAAAATATTGAAATATAAAATGTAAAAATAATAAAATATATAAATATAAAAATATTAAAATGTAAAATATAAAAATAATAAAACATATAAATATGAAAATATTGAAATATAAAAATATAACCCAGACAAAACAAATAATAAATTTATTACTTCTTAGTATTATTAGTATTAATTTATTATTAATTAGTATTAATTTCTATCCAGTGGTATAACGATGAATTCAAAGAAGACGAATTATACGGTTTGGTCACTCGTTATGGTCCGCTTTATTTATTACCAGCGCAAGATTGTTTACAATGAAAATATTATGATGATGATGACAAAATTGTAACGTAGAATGTAAATATGTGTTATCAACCATTCCGTCAGTTTTTTTTGATTCTAAAATTGTTAGATAGTCAGTCGTCATTGTTTCAGTACTCATGAAAGGATCTGTACATTTACACTTACAAATAGATTTATAAAAAAATTTTTAACTTCCTCCGAACACGGTACGAAAAAATATATGAAATAGTCAAAGTATGGTGCTTTCTATATTCCTTATATTCCCTGTCATTTAAAACAATAAACTGTTGTATTGTCAAAAATATGAATTTACATAAAAACCTGCGATCTACTTATATTATACGTATTATACACGAAACATTTTGAAATTTCATTAGCGATATAATAAAACTAAGTAGATACTCTCGCTCATTGGTATTTAACTCGGTAGAAATCATCATAATATTAGTAATAAGTTTCAAATTTTCGCTGGAATTATCTTCGATGCTTATTATAGGTATATTTGTAATTTTTATAAATATTTAAATTGCTTACAAATCTGATCAAATCACAGTGGTACAACCGGGGACAGGTTCGAAACCTTAATTTTTAAATTCTCGGAACTCGAGCACGAAACTTCCCAAGATTTCGAACCACTCGAAACTTTCGAAGGCTTGAAACTTTCGAAACTCGGAGCGCTGATTTTATTTCATAAGAGGAATTTCTTGTTCCAAGAATTTGGAGATAACACTTTTATATAAATTTTTATTGGTCACGCTTAAACAGACAATGATGCAAACAGAAGTATTTGATCCAGTTTTTTGTCTAAGAACACTCAACATCTTCAACAACTTCAACTCTTTATGAATCTAATCTACTTTACTCCCTGCACTTCGTCTTATTGTAGAGATATAATATAAATAATATTTACTTAACAGGAGTAATGATAATAGAACAACAAATAATATAAATAAATAATATTGTGGAGATGTATAATACAATATAAATAATATTATATGAAATATAATACAAATAATATTGTAGAGATATAATATAAATAATATTTATTTAATAGGAGTAATGATAATAGAACAACAAATAATATAAATAAATAATACTGTAGAGATATAACATAATATAATATAAATGATATTATATGAAATATAATACAAATAATATTGTAGAGATATAATATAAATAATATTTATTTAATGGGAGTAATGATAGAACAACAAATAATATAAATAATATAAGTAAATAATATTGTAGAGATATAATATAATATAATATAAATAATATGAAATATAATACAGATAATATTTATTTAATGGGAGTAATGATAATAGAACAACAAATAATATAAATAATATAAATAATATTGTAGAGGTATAATATAAATAATATTTATTTAATAGGAGTAATGATAATAGAACAACAAATAATATAAATAAATAATACTGTAGAGATATAACATAATATAATATAAATAATATTATATGAAATATAATACAAATAATATTGTAGAGATATAATATAAATAATATTTATTTAATAGGGGTAATGATAATGGAACAACAAATAATTAAAGAAGACAAATAACATTCAATCAACACGAATTAACAACTCAAATAAACTCTTTCAACAACGCTGAACAATTGACACTTTTAACAGCTCTATCTGAATGCTCTCTCACGACTCTCACGACTCGTTTTTCCAATTCGCTCGACTCTGGTCTCTTTAAAAAAGAAAACCGCTCCATGCCTCCATGTTGGACTCTCGCATCACGTTCATATTTTGTCATATTTCTATGATCAACAAACAAGCCATCATCTTACATTTAAACATAACTAAACGTACAACTACAGATTAATTATAATAACCGATACTACATTATTCTTATATATATCTTTATAATATTCTTGAGTTTATAATAAATAGTTCTTAAGCAGGCTATAATATAATGTTCTGTATTTTCTAGTTTAATCCTAGATCAGTTAATCCTAGATCTGTATGATAAGTTGTGCAGGTTCCTTTCCTTAGCTGCAGAGGCCGAAAATAAAATTTATATATATATATATATATGTATACTACATTATTGTATTCTCTGCACTGGTTCGCAGCTCTCCTGGCGGCTGGCCGGCATGATCCAGACGTCGAGGTATCTGGAGGCGATGAAAATTCTGAACGGTACCGCGGCGACGATGCAGGCAACGCCGGAGCTGGAGGAATGCGTGAAGCGGCAGTTGGCGACTTCCGGCGCGCGGACCGGTTCCCGCGAGGTCGCGGAACAAGTGGTGAACCAGCTGGAAAGAACGCTGTACGACTTTCCGTGTCTGCGGGGATGCGCGGAGGTGAAGAGCTACGCCGGTGCCTGTTCCAGTTTGGCATGGGCCTGTTTGGCCCGTGTCACGCCCTTGGTCCTCGATGTGGCCCAAGCGTTGGAATTCAGGCGAGATATTCACCTGAGGCATCACGCCTCTCCGGACCCGAACGGTACCAGAATTAAGACAGTACTGTGGCCGGGTTTGAGGGAAGGCTGCCAGGGACCTTGCCTTCGCAAAGCGGTCGTCCTCACCTTTTAAGGGAGCAGGACAGTTTAACTGGGCCTAAAAATTATAATTTGGAGGGCAAAGTAAAGCAAAAGTACATATTTGTTTATTTTAACATATTATGAACCATAAGAGGCAACATTGAAAGAGAAACAAAAGAAATGCTCTTGTTTAGCATAACTTTTACATAACATTTTCTTACATTGCCTAAAAAAAAGCAACAAAAAAGGGCAAAAAAAGTTCAAACGTAAGCAACATTCTCTAGGGATTGACGATTCAACATTTTCATTTCATGTGTTATGTAATTATATTATTATAATTGTGTAATTATATAATTATTATATTATAAATCATGATAGTTGAAATAAATACAATTTATATAAATTTTATATATATATATATATATATGTTACATAATTATATTATATAAATGTAAAATTATATTTTTGTCTAAACAGAGAAATTGATATTAATTGAAATGGGGAAATCTGAAATTTGTCACATCGACAGGTTTGGTTGTTCTAACGTTAAGATATCTATAATACGTGTGTATAGTGAAGAACCTAAGTGTACAAAGAATGAGCATAACAAAAAGTATTTTCTATGACTGAAATGGGGAAATCTGAAATTTGTCATATCGACAGGTTTGGTTGTTCTAACGTTAAGATATCTATAATACGTGTGTATAGTGAAGAACCTAAGTGTACAAAGAATGAGCATAACAAAAAGTATTTTCTATGACTGAAATGGGGAAATCTGAAATTTGTCATATCGACAGGTTTGGTTGTTCTAACGTTAAGATATCTATAATACGTGTGTATAGTGAAGAACCTAAGTGTACAAAGAATGAGCATAACAGAAGTATTTTCTATAACTGAAGCTAGCTTAAGTGAGTTTGCTTAATTTGTGCAATGTTAGTTTATAGTTATGTAACAAACATGGAAATATTCATTGATTCAATTTTGTGTATTCAGCGTTCGTATAACGTTGAAGTTTGCAGTTGTAGGATATATTTAATCAATTTTCCTGCAAAATATTTTCACTCGTGTAAGCGAGATGAATCAACGAATACGCAAACATAAAACAACGGATAATTTAGTTAGATCTATGGGAAATGCTGTTTGTACAACGCGTAATATCGTAATATTAACCAGAGATCTATGCAAAATTTGTCACCGTGGCTAAACGTACATACATATGTCAGTCAATAAGTAAATCTAACTCCAGCCAGATAGTTATCTGAACAGCACCGGCTGCGCAGTAAGGGAACTACGCATAGTAAACTAATAATGCGAACACACATTTGTACACTTCATAAATTCGTGATCGACTGATCGATGGTCACGAAGCGAGCCACGTGAAACGAAAAAGTCCTCCAACCGACGCCCACAGTATGTACACAGAAGTTGTAGGCGAACAAATATGATGCACGCGTCTCCGTGCTTCGAAATTCATGAAGTTGACACGATGGACTCAGGGATGACCCGAGTGCGAACGAAGGGACTTCCATCGATCACCGGTGGCCCGCGCCGCGTCAACTCTTGGAATTTTCCATCGGAAAACGTTAAGAAAACTGAAAAGAAAACAGAATTTTCCGATAAAGTAAAAGTGGAGGGACAAAGAAATCATGGAGTAGTACGATTAGCCGGAGCTGGAGCGAAGAGAAGGAAATATCGCGCAGGATGTTAGGTGAATGTCTACGCCATTGGCTGTTCCAATTTCCACGCGTGCCTCGTCGCAGTCTTGAATTTCCCAAGGGGAGCTGGAATTACATTTATACTCCGTCTTGTGTAACAGAAACGCGTCGCAACTCTTTACCCTCTCTGGCGAGATAGGGTTTTAGCGTTAGCGGCGTGATGAGATTCTTTAATGCCTCCTCGCGACCTCGTGCTCGCTAACCCAAACCAGGCCTGAGTTGTTCGCACAATCGAGGAATCTTGGAAGCGGAAGTCTCGCCGATAAAACCGAACATCTACGATTAACTAACGAAACGTTCGATCTACTCTTTTTTTTTTTTCTTTTTCGAAACTCCAACGTTGCTTGCTAACAACGAACGTTCGTAATTTCGGTTTAGTCAATTTCGGTTTAGTCAATTCGTACACTGTTTACCGTTTTATTTCATTTTGAGAACGTGCATCTTTTTGCGTGCTTAATTATTTTCGAGCTGCGACTCGAGTACATTATACTCGAGGGAAAGCACACGAATAAATAAGTTTTCTTTTTTCTTTAAATCGTATTTTACTACGAATAGTCTGTTATGAATATGTTTATTGTAAAATTGTTCAGGAAACTTTACGTGTAATTATAGTTGATAATAATTTTTCTTCCCTTGGTCCTAAATTATTTTTATGTTCTAAAATATATTTCTATATTCTCTTGGTCCTATATTCTAAAATATTTTATAAATATTCTTATGTTCTAAAATATATTCCTATATTCTCTTATGAATAAAATATATTCCTAAATTATTCTTATGTTCTAAAATATATTCCTATATTCTCTTGGTCCTATATTCTAAAATATTTTAAAAATAAGTAAAGTATTCTAAAATTACGATATATTAAAGTGTAAAGTATTCTAAAATTACGATATATTAAATATATTAAATTATTAATTATTATAATTTATAAGTATATAATTATTAATTATAATTTATAAATATATTAAATATGCTTTTCGTCTCATCTAAATTACATTTTAATAGCAAATGCACGACGAATATACTCGACAAACATCGAAAACTTCACATCGAACAGAAATTTCAAGAATTTACTCCACACTTCTACATTTTGCCATTCCTACTTTCTATTGAAATACGTTTCGTTTAGAAATATGTTTCGTGAAATTTTTTTTCCGAGAAGAATTTTAAAAAATTCGAACAACGTTAAAGAGGACAGAGAAACTTTTGAATCGAGGCAAAGCCACTCCGCACGCACAATACACTTTACTTTATTTACATTAAATTTCCAATTAGCATTTTATTGCACGTTTCTCCGTTCGCGTGGCTGTGTGCAATGCGCGTTTATAAAATTTTCATCCATACTGCGTTTCTATATCGCCGTAACTGGTTACTTTAACTTGAGAATAAGAAGTTCCCCGCCGACAGATGCTCCTCCATTGAAAGAAATCGCAACTGCCCTCGGGCACGGCTGAGAGTTTGTATTAGACGCGGCAAATAGCAGCCGCAGATGCTACTTTGGAAATATCGATGCGGCAAACCGACGATGAAACTTGTCGATTTCGTGGAGTTTCGAATTCCTTACACGAGCACACCGCGATATTTTCCCCCTGTCGTTGATCTAATACGAAGAAAACTCGAGAAAAATTGTCTCTCTGTCTCTCTCTCGCAATTGATCCCCTCCCCGTTGATGGAGTCCAGAATAATCGGATCATCTGAGCACTTTGAATTCCACGATCAATCATTCCCCCCCGACGAGTGGCTTTGCCTCGGTCATAGTAACTCTGCCTACTGTATACTTAACTCATCGGAGGAGAAGCAAACTTTGCGAATGTATGGAATGTGAAATGAAAAATGAAAATTTACTGTCTATCTGTTAGCAAGCACGTATCGTATATATATTTCGAATGAAATTTAATCTGATCTTGATCAAGAACGGTGCAACAGATCGATTAAATAATAAATTCGATGGAAAATGATTCTGCTCGGTTGTTCGTGACTTCGTAAATAAAATCATTGCCTGCCGAATGTTATTATCCCTCGAGCTTTATGCAAATCTCGCCAAGTGTCGTGCCATTCATTATGAGTAAATACGCAGTCGCGCAATTATTCACTTTTGCTCGCGCCTCTCCTCTCGTCGATGAAATTTCATTTCACGCGAATTTTTGTTTCAATGTTGTCGTTCTACGATAATGCAACGTTGTTTGTAACCACTGCAAACGATAATTTTACGGAACGTTTAATTGCATTTGTCCGGTGTTATTGACTTTTAAAATTTAAAAATGTGTGTGTGTGTGTGTATATATATATATACTTTTTTAAATTTTATATATATATATATTTAGATAAAATTTAATATTTATAATTTTAATATAAATATATATATATACATTTTGATGAAATTTAATATTTATAATTTTAATATATATATATATATATTTAGATAAAATTTATTATTTATAATTTTAATATAAATATATATATTTAGATAAAATTTAGATATAAATAAAATTATAAAGATATAAAATTTAGATAATATAAATATATATATTTAGGTGAAATTTAATATTTATAATTTTAATGTAAATATACATATATTTAGATAAAGTTTAATACTTACAATTTTAATATAAATATATATATATTTAGATAAAATTTAATATTTATAATTTTAATATAAATATATATATATATATATTTATATATAATATACATATATATATATATATATATATTTAGATGAAATTTAATATTTATAATTTTAATATAAATATAAATATATATATATATATATATATATATATATATTTAGATGAAATTTCATCAACGACTTGCGAGTGACAATAACTCTCCAAGAATCAAATTTAATAGAGCGTTTAGTCCCAATTACAAGAACTACAAGAATATCCTTCTATCACAACTTCGAATATATCTTTCAAAAAATTACCCTAAATTACACAAAAATTACTCCAAATTATTAATCTTATTATAGAATATTGTTTTCCTTCATATTCGAACACTAAAGCCGGAAAACTGAGATCAAATACTGCTTAAGAAAGTCTCTTTTGAAACGCGACGATTAGCAGGAAACGGCACTAGTATAAACACAGTGGTTCTAAGAGTCGGCGATTAACGCGACGATTAACGCCAAGTCGCCATAAATTCTTAACGAAGTCAGGTGTAAGTCTCTCCAAACAAGCACAACAGCCCGTACGCGTTTCAAACGTTTCCAAATTGATTATCCTGAGCAAACTCGCGAAGGAACGCTAGCTAATTCCCTTAAGCGAACTATCTTTTAAGCAGATAGTATCGAAGTAACTCACCTGCGGCTGTGTTGTCGTGAATCGTCTACTTGGAAACGAGGGATGGGATCGAGTCTGGCGTGTACTTACGAATGTGAGTTAACAAGCATGCTTATACTCACTTTATAAATAGACGAGCTAATACATGCTCACTTTACACAAACTGATTACAGACGCAGTTTATACCATTGTAAACCGATGCAATGGAGAAGCATGTTTCTATCTCTCTACAGTTAATTTTTCAATATTGCGTTCGAAGATCTATTTAATTAAAAAATATAAATCGTCAATTCTCTTTGAATTGTCAGAATTAGAGGCAGAAAAACAAACTTAAATACATACACCTCATTTTGTACTAATTCCCACTTGTCTGTCTTTTCATTTGCCTCTGTGATAAATTTTTGAAATTGCAAAGAGACTTTTGGAGGACGTTTGGAGCGATTTGGAGCGAAATGAAAGCTGGAAAAAAAAAGGCAAATGAGGAAGTGCGCTTCGTCCAATGAGGAATCTCTGACGCACACCGTCGAGATGCTGACGCTTGTAAGGAATCTCGCCTCGAAAGATACGAAAACCTGCTTCCTGTTCTCGATCCCGTCTGCAGCTATAAAATAAAAGCCCGAGGTTAAGGTTAAAGTACCGTAACGACTGGCCTCTCAGATTTCCAAGGTTTATTATAAATCTTCATATCTTCTATATACATTATTCATACATGGTTTTCAATCTTCTCTTCTTCTTTTTTCCTTTTTTCTTTTTTTTTTTGTTTTTCTTTTTTTTTTTTTTTTTTTTTTTTTTTTTTTTTTTTTTTTTTTTTTTTTTTTTTTTTTTAGTTTTTTCTCTTTTCTTCGTTTGGATGTAACAAGTAGAAAAGTGCGTAGAGCTGTGTTACACACACGTTTCGGCTCTGATGAACTTTCAACAGTTGCAGTTTTTGGAAACGCGAAACACGTGTTAATCTCTACGTGGAAGATGAATGTTTCTGTTGTTCGATCGTCATGGTGAGAAAGAACGTCATGGAGAAAAAAATACTGTACGCGTGTGCATTTATGTTCCGGGAATTACGTGGATATTCACCGCAATAAAAACGTGAACCTAACTGTCGAAACAACGCTCGACAGATTCATACTCGACGCGACACATGTAATAACTTTGTCCGACTCTCCGGTACTTACAACCATATCTAACAAACATCAATTGCAAATGTTTCGCATTTCGCAATGTTTCCTTCGAAATCGTTTCGAACTACTCCGCTACTTCCGTTATCGACATGCATTGGCAAATTTGAGTATCTGTGAATCAGTGTCGTAAAATAGTGTTTCGCGTTTTTACTGTCGCAAAAAGGACATCGTATTTTTTCAAAGAAAAAAAGAAAACAATGCATCGCGACGGAAAGAAAAGTGATCTTGATTTAATTAATCACGACACTGCTCTGCGTTTTCCAATAAAAATTCGCGCGGGCAAACGTGTTAAACTTATTCTTGTTCTTTTTTTTTTTTTTTTTTCTTTTCCTCTTTCGTGCAAATCGAGAAACAATCGTTATTGGTATTTTCTTGAACGTTCAGGAATAAATACAGAATATACATATTTATTTGTAGCACTCGTCGTGCAATTTCACCTGTGTGAAACGTAGCTTGGTGAATTTGTTTCAAGAAAAGTTTAATCGTCGTTAATTTAGGAGCCCAACGCCTCAAGAAAAATGGGAACAGCAACTTCGTCGCAGGTACTGTCCATAAAATACGAGCCATTTCGCAACAAACCGCATTTTTAATCCTACGCATGTAAATAAGTAAAATTGTCATTGCAGTCTTACTAACTTGAGATTTCCGTGAATCTCGCGATAAAATGTAATGCAAGCTCTAGAATTGCTTCGACATTGCGGACGCACAGGGCAAACAACATATTGTACTTCTTTATACAATATCCTTGGACTTCCGATTGACTTGACTGTCTCCTTTATCGAAACATAAACTTATTCTTCTTAAGTAGGTATCCTACGATGATAATCGACTTACGTCTAGTAATATGAGAAAATATATTTTGTAACGTCAATGGAGTAAAATAATCTGTTGCGATATTTAAACTGAAACTGAAGCGAACAAAACGAACAGAACGAAGATACGTTCTCTAACGACTCGAATGTATCTACATAATCAAGAATCGATCGATGTGGCTGATACAATGCACGAGGGGAGTACACGTAGCATACTTGAAAAATATAGTCTGCGAAGTAGCTTCTCGAGTGATGGGATGACGGATTCTACCATTACATATTTCTTTATATAATTACACTCTGTTGTTCGTATAAAATATACTCAACTGCTAGTGACAAATATAAGACGTACTTAATAATATACATATAATATATATAGTCGAAGTTTAAAAGATTATTCATTAAGAATGCAATATCTTTTCATGAGCCTCTGTCGTGTGGAATTACACTGTTTTATAATATAATACGTATCTCGTGTAAAGAATAGAAATGCTTTAGAAAAACTATAATACCATAAACATTTTGTCTCAGAGAAACAAAGCACTAGCCAATTGTTTAAGACGATAATAGAAGAAAAAGAAAACGTGGAAGAAATGAAAAAAAAAAAATAATAATAATAAACGTAGAAACCTATACGAACAAATGAAAAAAAAATTTCGCCTTATCGAAGAAATATAATTCTCCGGTTTAACTCAACGATACGATACGATACGATACGATACAACATGTATATACCTAGGCATGTTTATCCAAACGCATGGCATAACACGAACCGTGCTTCCTTCGCGTGCAAAAATATATAAAAATTCTTTCTCATCGATCGACGCTGGAGATTCCGACGATAATTTTTACATGATAACACACCATTTTTTGCTACCTTCGCTCGCCGATTTACTATTCTCGTCCAGCTCCAATTTATCGGACTGAAACTTCAACTCGGAGACCGGCGTGGAGACTTGTATAGGCTTGCGTAACCCTTTCAACAAACTGATGGGACTATGTAACAAGCTGTTCTCGGCTTCTATTTTCTGCTTCTTGATAGAATTCCAGTCCTCGGCGTCCTGTTTTCGCTTTCTGTCGACTGGACTACCGTTCGTGGTTGAAAGCGTGTCGGACAAGTTGCTGCTGTAACGAAGGATCTTATAGTCTATCGTTTCGTCTGGCGGCAGTGATGCGCTCGACGTATTGACGAACATTGAGTCACTCGGCGAGTACCTATGCTCGCGTAAAGTAACGTGACGCATTCTGCTGAGAGAACGTCGCCCGGAAATGCTTCTCAGTGTCTTTCCGAAGGACATGTCCTTCATCGGCTGGTTCAACGTACCATGACTAACGTTACCCGTATCGTGTAACTTCGAGTTCTCTTTCAAACAGTCGTTCAGCTTGATCTGCACGTCCTTCAACATTATCGAAGGATCGTACGAAACGAACGACGCGTTCTTATTCGCACCTTCCTCGGGTTTCTCCTTCTCTTCTTCCTTCTCCTTCTGAACCTCGCTCTGCGACGGGGTCTCCGACGTTTCTGACATCTCCGACGTCGTGAATTCCAGAATGTCTACCGAATTACTTTCCGTCTCGGTTTGTGACTCGCTCTGCAGATCTTCCTTCTCTTGCGTGTCGTTCTTCGTTGCCTCTGCCTCAGAAGAGCATTTCTCATCGTCCTCTTTCTTTAAATCTGCATCGTTCGTCGTTTCCGTACTTGTGTTTTCAACATTGTCTTCCACTTCGAACTGCAAATTTAAATTGCTCTCCTCGGAATCCTCCACCTCTTGACTTTTATCAGAATTGTTCACTTTCTTTTGGCGTTTAGACTCCTCCTTTTCAACTACTGTTTCATTATTTACCTCTTGCGTCTCTAAATCCTCTTGTGTCTTTGAAACTGAAACAGATTTGCCAGTAGCATGATCACACTTCTTATCAGATTCTTCCGCATCCTGAGAACTATCTGTTTTGGTGGACGTCATTTCTACGGTTGGGTTTAGCTTTGCATCTGCCTCTTCTGATTCTGGCTGCATCTTCACGGCGTCTGATTCCTCGCTCCTTTCTGGAACAATTAATTTCTTTTTCTTCGAGCTTCCAGCCGCTCTATCTGAATTGTCTGTGGTTAGTTTTGCAATACGGGTCAGCTCAAATTTCGTCGACGTCTCAATTTTCTTCTATAACAAACGTATTTTTTCATAGTTTTTTAGCAGGGCGGTCAACAAAAACATTTTCAAAAAAGAAACTTTGAGAAAATTATGAGACTCACTTTAAAGTTCTTCCTTGGATTATGCGGTACTTTCTTCTGTAAGGTACTCAATTTAGATCTGAAATAAAAGTATTGTAACGTTCAAAATCATTAGGAAAGAATCATACGGATATTTATAATCCACGGAACTAGAAATTCTGGAGGTGATGAGAGGTACTGATCCAAAAAAAAAAAGAAAAAAAAAAAAGAAAAAAAATACTTGACAAAGCAGCTACACCAAAGTTTCTCCCCTTACCGATTTACTTAACAAACCTACATGTTTCCTCTTTATTTGCCCATTTCGTTTTCAGTTAGTTCCAACTTCCAGTTACTTCTAATCCAATAAAATCTGTTGGGAAACCGTGTCTTTCAATTTGCACGCGTGCAAAGTCAACCAAGTACGCGAGAGTTCGGAAATTCGCACTAAGTAAAGTAAAAGGTCTTCGTTCACAAAATATTAGCAAAACATCGGTAGTTATCTCCTGGTAAAAATGTGACACTTGCCCACCGCTTTATCCTCGGCAGGAGGGGGAATGCACGATGAAAGAAATTACTCGCGTGTCTGTCGACCTTTTTCTTCGCAAAAAATACGAGCGAGAAAGATTGTTTGCATGTAAGATGCGATTATCTCGGAGGAGGGGGGGCTCGAGAACGACGAAAGAATGAGAGAAAAGGAGAAACTAACAAAGCGGAAGGCTAAACAGAGAAACTATGGATAAACTTGCTGTTCATTGGGCTGATTGATTTTACAAACCTGTTCGAAATCGTGGATTCGCGCTGTCTCTTGTGCAAGCTAGTTTCAGAAGGATTTGGTGGCGCGGTCGTTGCCTTGAGTCTCCAATTGTACAAATTCCTCTCATCGCCCCCAGAGGTCGCCTTCTTTGGCGTCTTACCCATAATGTTAGCGTACGTTTACGTCCTGCCTATTTAACTCGTCGTTGTGATCGCTTTTCCACGCCCTTTTCTCGCAGACCCACCCTCGCCCACGTAAACGCGACAAGCTCCCCACCGTTCAATCACGGAAGATCGAGTTTGTCTATCTCAATACCTTGCTTATCTACCTATATACCTGCAGATATACGTATACGTATGTATATATATCTCGATCGCTTCTTCCCGTCTCTTTTTTGTTCTCTATCTGTCGTTTCTTTCTTTTTCTTTTTCGTTTTCTTTCTCCCGGCCACTTACAACATCAGCACGTAACCAAGCGTGAAATGTTATTCGGAAAACATGTCGAACGACGCGGCGATACAATCGACACGAGACGCCATGTAATAATACCGTTTGATTACCGCGATCGTGTAAACGCACGCGCCGAGATCACGTCGGAACAGCCACTCGGCCACTCATACGAATTTATCCTCGCTATCCCTCCTGGGCTTTGTAATTGGATCGAGATTTTTACGTAACTGATCCGACGGGGGGGATACACCTTCCGAGGAAAAAATATACGCTACGCTAACTGTACACGCATTCACACGATCGCTGCCGGTACCTTATTCTTCCAATACTAGCGGTAAATTCCGTTGACAAATAGCACAGATCAACACGCAGTGTCGCGTGGCGCTGCCATCGTTGCCGCGTTGCGAGGCTTTCGTGGAACGAGAAGCAAAACTATGTTTTATGAAATACCGCATTATATTATGCATACTTGTGTCAATCTGTTCATTTTAACCTGTAAGTTACGATTTGCATAATATGCTCGAAAAATCGAAACTTAAAAGTCATCGTGAAATATACCATATCTCGCTTTATGGGTATTCTGCATTCTCTTCTCGCGTGTTTCGCGCGTTCCGCAAATATTCAAGTTCTTTAAATTTTTAATGCACACAAATATCGTCCGTACGTGACCGATAAACAGATCGAGAAATATTTTAATATTTTCAATTGTCTTCAACTCCAATGATCTTTAAAAGACGTGTTTCTTGGTATCTTGGTATTAGAAAGAATCATAATGAAACCTAAATAGTATTAATCGAATTTGAATCATCGTTCACAGTTTTCATGTAGCTGTTCTGTAACTAAAAGTCGCATGGCAACGCTGATTCCTACCGATATAAATCCCTAGACGCAGCTTGAAGAAATATTTGAATTTTGACTATTAACTGAACTGTTTCAGTGACTAATTTCAAGATATCAAAGATCATGCGACGATGATTCCGGTAGATTTTACAAATTACGCGTCGTAGTTGTCGGAAAATACAACGTAGAGACTATAATATTTAAACTATTGTTATGCCCATATGAAATATACAAAATGAATGTGATACCGTGTTGGATATTAATTAGTGTATTAGAATTAGTATCAGCAGAATGGAATACAAAAGACTATATGAAACGAGAACATTCTTTGATCAGACCATATCAAGGTTTGTGAATTTTGTATACTTCGAGTTTCTAGTGCGATGTGATATGACGTGCATATTTTTGTATTCTTAATTAGATGACTGTTATTGCGTTTTATTATTTATCCCTTATGTTATTTTATATTATGTATAACTTTAAATGTAAATGTACATTAGAATGAAAAAGTTATATTAATAAGAAAAGCCATAACAAAGGCAAAGTGTAAATCTGTTTTGTAGATAAGAATTAATACATGTGAACGTTTTAATACATATTTAGGATCTGGAATGACAATACCCTACTGGGATTTTACGGGTAGTACAATGGTGACAAATAACTATATAAGATTAACTCCAGATTTGCAGAGTAAACAGGGTGCCATATGGAATTCAGTCGTAAGTTTGAGATGTTTAACAATTTAATGAAAACAAAATTCTTGAGAATTATGTTCCAACTCGTCTCACGTGAAAGATTTTATTTAGTTAAAAACTGCCAAGACAATGCAACCGCAGCCTAATTGAATGGTTACCCTGATATTTGTTTATTTAGCCGTGTCATGTAAGAAATTGGGAGCTCCAAGTTCATTTTAAAGTTCACGGAAAGGGAAAAGATTTGTTTGGCGATGGTTTTGTTATTTGGTATGCAAGAGAGAGAATGAAAACAGGTCCTGTCTTTGGAAATCAAGATTATTTCCAGGGATTGGCCATAATTTTAGATACATATAGTAATCACAATGGTCCACACAATGTATGTATATGAAATAATTTTAGTTTTGCATTATAAATTAAAAGTTAAAGTCGTGATGACTATTTTGAATTTTACAGCACCAACATCCTTACATTTCTGCCATGGTTAATAATGGTTCTTTGCATTATGATCACGATCGCGATGGAACGCATACACAAATTGCAGGTTGTGAAGCAAACTTTAGAAATTTAGAACATGATACACATATTGGTGTGAGATATGAAAGAGATACACTAACTGGTAAGTACATGTAAAAACAAAATATTTTTAGGCATGACAAAAAATGTTGTCATATAACTGTGTATAGTATCTCATTACATATTATGTGAAAGAGTGTTTCAATACTGCATTCTACCAATAAATGAACCTTTTCATTCATTTGTATTCAACTAATATCCTTAATGTTAATGATAACTTCACATTGGCTTAATATTGATTGTCTTCAGAGAGAGAGAGAGGGGGAGAAAGGGAGTGAGAGAATGAGAGAGAGAATTGCAATCGTGTAATTAAAAATATTCATGTTGATCTTTTCTTGAAATAGATGTTTATAGTTATGCTTTCTATGTATTCTATCATTTTATGTGGTATTCTACAAATTGACATTACAGTAAGGTCTTACCCTGAAGCCTCGTGGCTTACATCATGGAGTGCCTCTATTTCAGCAAGTGATATTTTCTTCATCTTTTCATACATTATACATATATCATCTTTTTATTTTACTTCATTTCACTTATCGTTGAAAATATTATTACAAGTAAATAATTAGAACCCGTAATACCTATATTTAAACAACAATTAACAAATCTGCATGAAGTTTTATGAAATAAATGTATAAAAATAGTTGCTTTTATATTAAATGTATATTTAACTAAATTTATATATGATTTTTATTCCTTATTTGTAATAAGCATGAAATAAGTCAGCTTAATGTGCATAAAGTAAATATAAAATACAATATCTGTATAGATATTTTTGCGAAAAATTTCTAACATCTCCTTTTTATTGTAGTTTCCACAGATTTTTCAAACAAAGCTGCATGGAAGGAGTGCTTTTCTGTAAAAGACATAAAACTGCCTACAGGATATTACATTGGAATTTCGGCAACAACAGGAGATTTATCTGATAATCATGATATACTATCCATTCGTTTATTTGAATTAGATTTACCAGATGATGTAAGTAGTATTCTTTGTTTTAAGTACTTCAAACGATTGTTTTAAGTACTTCAAACGATTCTTAAATATTATATTACACCATTATTTATAAGAATACATTATATTCAATTCCAGCCAAGAGATCAAGAAGATAGATCGAATATTTTGCCATCAGCTGCATATTTTGATGCACCTCGAGGTATGTAATAAATGCTAGGAGAAATATATTTGACAAAATCAATTCTTGTAATCGTTTTAATCTTATAATTCTCTTTTCTTTTTCTTTTTTTACAGAACACGTAGATGACCCAAAACAATCTGCATTTAGTAGAATAATGTTTTTCTTTTTAATGCTTATAGCAGCGCTTGCATTAATCGCCTGTGTAGTAATAGGTATTATGTGGTATCAGAAACATCAAGAAAATAGCAGGAAACGATTTTATTAAATCGCGGTGCTTTATGAATTATTCCATTTTTAAATCTTTTGTTTCTATTGAATATTCTTTCTTTAAAAAATAAGGTGTAGTCATAACGTGTTCATAAGACTGTTCCCCTTAATGTTAGAGTAACAAATATCCATTCACGGTATCTTCGATTTTGAGAACGTTGTTTACGAGATATTTTGACGAAAATATGTCAACAAAGGATAAAACTGTCATAATAATGTATAAATAATTGCAGCAATCATAAGACGTGTCCAATTACGCCATTCGCTATTATAGTTCTAATAATGTTTGTCATGAATAATACAAAGTTCCTTTACCAAATATTAGTTTTCATATTCTTAAGTTGCTGCAATAAATTTCTTTTAGAAATAAGTTGAATTATTCGCGTACGAATTAAACATATTATTCCTTAAGTGAATTTTAGTTTGAAAAAATGCGATAATTGCAATAAATTTAAGAGATAAAAGTAAAAGAATAAGTTTTCTGAAGCAACATTATAATTCACATTGTTAACGCAAAATATCGTACGTTACATTACTGATAGAAAAACGAACTCTAAAAAATAATCATCGATTTCTACAAGAGCGTTTTTTCTCGCTTTGACTTATCATTACGTCTATGGATTCGATATAATAGAAATGATTTTACTGATGTAGATTTTATATTTGTATATAAAAATTATCAATGTGGAATAGTTATAGTGATTTCGTGCTGTACAATTCGGTTTTATACAAAAGATAAAGGGAACCAAAATCTTGAAATAAACAATTGTTAAGAAACATAATGTTATTATTTGTGAAAATAATGTACATCACTCGTTGCCAAATACAAAAATTAAATACAAAAATTAAATTGTGTAAAAAATATTTACCTTATAAAAAACAGAAAATTGTAAGTAAAAACGAATATTTTCTATTAAAATATATTTCCTATAAGATTATAAGCAACTGAAGCAAAGCATTTAATGACAGTATTTTTGCTTCTTAAAATATATTTTATTAAATAATAGTATTTATATATTATATTAAATAATAGTATAAATAATAGTATTTATTTGAACAGAAAACATCAAGGCACATCTATATTTGTCTTTTGTTTCTGCTATAATCTTTTACTATTGTCCTGATATGATATATAGAGTAACTGCCATCTCTTTTAGACAGTTATAAGATTCTTTAATTGTTTTAAAATCTAAACACTTAACATCAATTTAACAATCCTACACGTCATACATGTATATATCTTTACTACTTCTTCAAGTACATATAATATTCACATAGCATTTACACGAGGAAAGATATTTCAACTAAATTAATTTTCGAAATATCGTCGAGCTTCATAAATTTATGTGAAGGTATTAAGTCCTAAGAAATGAAAGATCAATACAGATACACATCACATTTGTTGTACTACGTACATCGTTCTTGAACATTTGATAGAATTCGTGACGTGAATGCGAATGATGTGTCCTTCATTAAAAATTTAGCATTTCAAAAACAGTTGTAATATTTTACTATTAAGTTAAAATAAAATCGAAAAGTTCTACCTCTTTCGATTTTCCGAAAACGGAATAGAAAAATATTAAGCGCATTTATTTCTATTACTGGCAGTAATACTTACGAAAATATATCAATCTTAAAATATACGTGTATAAGTGTACTCTTTGACGTAGATACTTGATGAGTTTTTAATGAATTCTAATGCCTGAGGTGTTGGTAACATCAAAATATGTTTTTCCTTTCATAGATAATAGTTAAAAGTAGTTAAAAAATATACTCTTAAAAATCTAATGTAACATTTAAACAATAATTTCGAATTTAATCATTAAAAAAATAAATAACCCGAATATTTTTATATAATTAACCAAACTCATTTTTTTTTTTTTTTTTTTTAGAGAAAAATACTGACACTTAATATTTACAACACTATAAATTCTTTCTTTCTGCATTTTCAATTTTGTTTTTTCTGCTGCGTTCGTTTCCTTTCTTTACAAAGTCTTTCAATTAATATGTCTCGGTAATACTTTGAAAGGAAATTCAGGATACTATCTCTTTGTAAATAACTTTATCTTAATATTCGAGAGAACGCTTGATACTGTACATTTCATACATTGTATAGTCGCACAAGATGCGACTATTTAAACATTACGATAGGATTCAACAAAAAGTTCAGAACTGTTTTTACACTTAAATAAAGATCGCTTAAAATCGAACTAATCGTTATGTGATATTTATAACGTTTATAAGATTTTAAATTAATAGAATGACATGCGAGACAACCAATTTCTTCCAAATCAATATGAGGCTCGGATCCACCGAGTAACGACTCGTCCTCTAAACCATCGTTCAGAAATGTACCAGAAAACCAAATTTTATCGCCTGGATATATATTCAAACTAAAATTGGTAAAAGAGTGATCCGCGATCAATAAAATTTCCGCATTGTTCCCCCACATACCACTCTTCATTTTAACTGTAATCTCAAATTCGTACTTATTCCAAGCGGGAAAGTGACATTTGTTTCGTCGTCTTTGAACGCTCGCG
Organism: Frieseomelitta varia; assembly: GCF_011392965.1. Taxonomy (NCBI): domain Eukaryota; kingdom Metazoa; phylum Arthropoda; class Insecta; order Hymenoptera; family Apidae; genus Frieseomelitta; species Frieseomelitta varia. The sequence continues at coordinate 78,958 of NW_025110106.1, read as the reverse complement.
AAAAGCTTGCACTTTTCTTGCCTCAACTCGCCGCTTGAGCCACAACTGTTAATATACGGTTCTCCATACATACAACTAACTACATCTCTAATACTATCAGGCAGTTTGTCGAATATTGCCGCGATATTATTTTTTATTGATTTTAGCCTAACATTTGTTACGTAACCTTCCCATGAAATTAATATTCCTTCCAAATTGGCACATTGAATTTGCACCTGTGCCTTGGACGACAGCTCTTCCCATGCAGGCTGATGACAATGATTTTGATATTGTTCCCATGAAAGTGACGAAACACCTTCGTACGTGTCAGGTTCTTGTTTGTACTCCATTATCACTGGCCATGATAAAAACATGCCAGCACTGATACCCATGACCAACTGTAAAATTCATAGCAATTAAAACTTCTGGCTCTTGTAATATAACGTTCTTTTATTTAACGTCGATATGTTTACCTGTACAACGGTAATTATCCAATTGAGCTTAGGCGTTCGAGTTTTCCTTAAATACCAAGAGGCAAGAAATGGCATCCCTCCCAGTAAAGTAGTTACAGCTATTCTCATTGCTAAATCGCTTTCAGACAAATATTTAGCAGCGGCTACGATTGGCAAAATAATAGAAGCCAATCCAGCAAGTGGTAAAAAGAGGACCATACCAACTAATGCGAGAGCACCCCTAATTAAGCCGTACCACGTTGCACCTTGAGAGCTAAAGATCGCTATTTGCCACCAACTTAAAGTAACACAATGCGGTATCAAAGTTTGATAGGTTCCTCGCCAGTTATCCCGAGCAGCCATTTTTGCAAACACTGCCGGGATTAGGAGGTAAAAAACTGCACGAAAGTTCAAACAAAATTCGATACCGTTACCAACAACGTACGAGGCAAACGTTGGGACTCTTATGTCTAAAAATCTCCAACCCTGGGCAACTACGATATCTGTTTCGTACGGATACTTCGCCAAAACGTGGACACCGAAACTGAAGAGAGCTAAAAGATCCGGAAATTTGGACGAATCTTTCCATATAAAGTTTAACAATGTTATCAGCGTCAACGCAACCGCTATAATAGTGAATTCTGACTGAGGTGTCCATTGATGAGCTATGATAGGATAAATCATTAGATTTAAGAGTAAAGCAAGGAAGAAATGGCCATAAGGTTTGAGATTATTGCAGCAAAATTGATACTCCGCTTCGTCGGGATTTAAATTTCCACCAGAGTAACTGAGGAACAAGCCAGACCAAACACGAAAATTATTGAATTCGCGTTTTCGTTGTAACATTTGAAAAGTAGCGATAACCATAACAACGAAAGATAAATAATATAGAGCCATTGGTACGAAAAGTATGAGGCTTTCTGTACCAAATAATGAGTACAGTAAAAGAAGTAACAATATGTGTATATTCGATGTGAAGAGAATCTTCTTAATTGACATTCCCCTTTGACCTAGCGTTTCAATCAACCAAATATACAAACGTTTCAAAGATGCAAGGGGATGAATGAGAGGCCTTTGTAGCAGCGGTATAGTATCTAATGCCATTTGAGATGGATCTATCATACACAGTGCGTGTGAAACTATTGGGAGCATACCACGAGCATAACTAGCAGCAGCAGAAACAAGAGCTGCTTCTGTTATTTTCTCTCCTTGATGATCCATCCAATCTAAAAAATGTAATTCTATAAACAAATAAATTTTAATAAAAATCGAAGTAATAACTACTCTGTGTGTTTCCTCACCGTGGACATTGTTTTCTTTATCTTCATCCTTTTTAGATGTACATTCATCAGGAAGCTCATTTTTAGGAAAGTTGTTAGTTGAGACATCATTTATATCTTTTTGTGAGTTATTATGTACTACATTATTCGAACAAGAATAGTTATCACTGGATGAATTTGATGCTATATCTTTCATACGTTTTTGTAGCTGCTCTGTTGTGATAAAATCCTCGCCATTTGACAAACTGCATAATGTAAAATACATTATGCACGTACATATAAATATATACTTATTATTTTATTAATCAAATTTAATTTTTTTCATACCTGGTAAACATTTCTCTTGCTGCTCTCCTAGCTAATTTCTCATCTTGAGTCATGTCAAGACAAGTTTTGACATCATAATAGTTATGTTGCGTTATACCACGGCCAGTGGCTAAACATTTTCTAAGTATATCTGTTGCTTCCAAATTCCCTTGCTCCGATGCCTTTGTAAGCCAATATACACCTAACTTTGCATTTTCTTCCTTGTCAACGTCTAAATCTAAATGCATAAGTTATATTAAAATACATATTAATATTTTAATGTATTTAATAGTATATAAATAAGAATTTGCATCATTACCGCATCTTTCTTCCAACAATTGTTTTGCTAAAACTACTTGAGATTCTGGGCAACCATCTTCAGCTAGCTGAGATCTTAATCTTCTAAGAGAACCTCTTGGTCCATCTGAAATTATGCAATTGAACTATCATTTTATTATTCCTTTATTTAAAACAAAATACTTTTTATTATTTATAGTTTTATCAACTGGATTTTACTCATTTGTTCATGCACATACTTTTATGAGTTGGTAATATTTCACATTGAAATCTTGCTATTAATCATTGTTTATTTTGATTTGATAACTGTCAAAGTCTGTTTTTGCGAAAAAGAACAAAAGCATCTAATTGATATTTTTCTAAAAATCCGAAGAATTCTTGATCGTTTGTCATAGTTAGAAAAATATCATATCATTTTGTTCAAATCAGTCCACAGTGGCGTTGAATTAAACAAAATAAATAGAAATCATAAACTTCTACGGGAGATAGAAAGTGAAATTGTTGCGTTACCATGCAGTGTCCATTGTTTTCTTCCAGATCTACCAGATAATGGTACAATGCCAGCCATGGCTCCAAAAATTGAAAGAATCGTTATTAAGATATTTTCACTTTGCGTATTAATTATCGTACAAATGAATTATTCAATATCAAAAACTTCTTTCCCAATGTACATTCAAGATTTCTTGACAAAGCGACTGTTAAAAAATTAGCATTGAGGTATGATTCCATATTGCGCACGCGCATTTATTAAATAGGTTAGACTGCTGTACAAACGTCAAGAATAAACTACAATTTTAAATTCATCAAGAGTAAATGACAATTCAAATAAGCTATGATATGATAGAAATAAAAATAATTTTTATTTAATAGCAATGACAAAGTTCTGTTCTTTTTAGACAGGAGAAGGATCATTAGGGTTCAAATAAAATGACATTTAGTTTGAAAATTCACGTTGTATTAATTAATATTGCATCATAGCACCGTTGTACTTAAAATGACTAGCGTGAGAATTGGCTAATACTTTAACTATAAATATCAAATAGAAACATTACATACACATTGTTTTCCAATAAATAAGTATTAAATTTACATACTAATTTGTGATGTAGTAATGAAATCCCTCTGTGCAACAGAAGATATCATGATTTTCGTGCAATTTAAAAAGAGTATCTTCATTAGATCTATCCAGTCTTAAACCAATCTATGTAACGCATGTTACCCATATCAAATTACAAAGCAACAGACAATACGGAGCCAGTTCAAATGATTTTGCGATTCTTCTTAGATAGTCACGATTATGAATCGTTATTAATTTAGCAAAACCACGTTTTTGCTGGCTCCTCGTGTAGTCAGAAATCTGTTCGAAGGCCCACTCTAGGAAATTAACATAAATGTACACGTGTATGTAATAAATACTTTCAATAGAAATTCACTTAAAATTATTCGATTATACTTACAAATTACCTGGTCCGGTGTAAGGCGGTGGATTTGGTCGAATGTATGGATTGCAACGTTCGTTGGAAATTCTAGAAATAAAATACAGGAATCAAGGCTAACGAATGCGACAAAGAATATCTGGCCACGTGGAAAAGTATCATTCCAAATTTATATTTATTTTTATTTTTCATGTTTCTGTGCCCAATATTAATTAAAATTATTTTAGATATTATTTCTAGAAAATGAAGAATGTATTTGCCTGGAAACTTTTACATGTTAACTGCATTTAATATACTGTAAATGAAGGAACAGTACCTGGGACTGGGTATCAAGGAATCATTAGGGCTGATTGGTTGAGCAGAAAGCGATTTCAATGTACCCCTTTCGATGGCAGCATACTGGACCATTTGTATGTTGTTGTTGCTAACTCCATCCCCTGTCGAAGTTTCTCTCTTCTTGCTGCAAGACGAGATGAATGTTTTGTCGATTAAATAAGTTTTTAATACATGCGTACACTTATATCGTAGTTGTGACATCAAAGAAGCGCGCATTTAATAGACTCGAATTGAAATTGTTAGTGGTAATCGTTGAAGTTCGCTTTGTTGAAGCTACGATTTTAGTCCACGATTTTATCGAGCATCTGAAATTATTAGTGCGAATCGTAAAAATTCTTTTACAATTTTACTGCGATTTTAATCAATGGCTAAATATTTGGAATTGCTAGTATGACTTGTTAAAGTTAGTTACTACGATTCAAGTTAGTAATTGCATTAACAAGAAATTCCACAATAAATTTATTAACATGAGTCAACATCTTGAAATTGAGATGTACCTGGTTCTATGTTTTTTATGAAGAAAGATGTTAAACAATTCGTAGAAATACTGTTCTGACTCTGGATCATGTCTATAAAAAAAAAAAAAAAATTAAATGTTCCATTTCTTGATAATATAAATATACTTGTTTACCAACTTATTTGAAACAAGAATTACCTGATATTGAAAGGAAGAAAAAATTGTTTGACGATCTACGAAAATTGTGCAAAAAACACAGCCAATTTATTTAACATTTGTTTATACTGTAATATAACTTTACGCCTTTGTTATATATTTTTTTGTGAATCATATCTACAGTGACGCGCATGTTCTATTCCTGTTTTCACATAACCCGCATTACATGTAGTCTGATGGCAATTACCTTGATCACGTGCACAGATCACGACTCCCTTGAATACCAATGTATATTTTGCAGCTAATCACTTCTGCAATTACGCGTCTTTTACGTATCAGTACAAATTACTTTGTTCCTTCTTTTTTTTTTTTTTCTTTAGCTCAATGTTTATTCTATTTCAGGCGTAGAAAATAAATTAGAAGATAAATCAGAAGAAAAATAAATTAGAAGATAAATCAGAAGAAAAATAAATTAGAAGATAAATCAAAAGAAAAATAAATAAATTAGAATTAGAAGATAGATTAGAATTAGAATTAGAAGATAAATTAGAAGATAATAAGAACTCGTAATTAGGATAGAAGAAATTAGAGGATTCTTCGTTTTTTTTAATAGTGCAATGTCACATTACTAGTAGAGCATTTCATCGTCCAATACACGATCTATTTCACCCTATGTACAACAATTCAGTATAAAATCTACTTAGTAAAGAATAATTTAAAAGAGCATTTGCGCGAGCAAACTGGAACGAACGTACATTACGATTTAGGATAAGAGGTGAATCCTACAATGCTCGAAGGTAGACGCATACATTTCAATTACCGCAACAATTTCCGATTTCAATGGAATGTAACTACCACTACATTACATTTCTAAGAAAACACAGACATGATTCAGATTATATTAGCGTCAATTCCGTAATTATTTTACTTAACGGAACTATAAGAGTGATCGTAAACGGAAGATCGCTAAAACGATCGTTAAAAAGTGTCGAGTCAGTAATTAAATGCTGCAGATTTTTGTGGGAACTATGACGAGAATGCGTAGAAAGCACATAATACGAAAGAATATATAAAATATCTGAAATACAGTCAGAACATTAAATATGTATATAAAATATAATTGAACGAAATTCAAAAAGGATTGGCTCGATTTAAGATTAATATCGGCAAGTCAATTATCGGTGAGACCAATTTATCTTTCATTTTGGCATCACTAGACACTTCGAGACTATAGTATACGTATATATATGATGGAACGTAAAATATGTGAAATGTACTTTGTCAAGCCTGAATTCAGTTAAAGGTCATAGATAGAAAGCAAGTGCAGCAAGAAGCGCGAATAATCGGTGACGCGATCGTCAGGGTCATTCGCTTATAAATAGACCCCCGTTGATTTGCGTCTTTATGGCGTTAGATTTTGTCCATTAGCACGTTCAATTTCGAAACGGAAGCAGCGTTGTCAACAGCACTGCTAAACGAAGTGACACGCGACTAATTAACAGCAACCGAGCCCGACGATTTCCTGATCGACGAGAGCTGATTTAACGAGCAATTGCGTCACGAGTAGATGCTCAACGTCGTTATAAGAAAAGATCTCCCTCTATCTTTTTCTCATACGGTCACTTACCCGTGCGACACGATCTCTTTATCTAAGAACACGTGATTTTTAAGATAACAGAAAAACAAGTTTCACTACGACTCGACGGGAAGATAAAATTGCTTACACGACGGTTTTCCGAGTTTTCAAAGTAATAGAAGTAATTTATGTGAAAAAGAAACGAAACGAAAAGTAGAGTATGTTAAAATACTCTATTTAGAGTATGTTAAAATACTCTATTTAGAGTATTTTAGTAGTTAGAGTATGTTAATTAAAATGAGCATTACAAAGTACAGTAAACTGAAACAATTCCAAGTTGTTTCAACTTGCTTGGCATCGTTAACGATGCACATCACGTACCGCAAGTAAGTACGCAAGATCTTTTTGTGTCGAATGATTCCGTGGCTTGTAATACAATGATTAGCCGAGAGGCTCGCTGGAGGAGAGCGATACGCGCCATTGGTACACTTCAACGATAAGTGAACTGTGTATACTGTGTATACTAATCGATGTACATCACAGCACACGGGTCGCGATATACTGAACCTCTTTCTATTTATACCCTCTGCTGCTATACACGTGAAAGCTCCAGGAAAAAAAGCCGCTTATTTATTTCTGTTTCAGAGACCTCTCGTTACGCTCTGGCATGGGTGGGTCTTCCTTATTTATCGAACCAGTTGTACAAATATATTGAAAATATCGCCCTTTCGCTCTTTATCCTTTAAGAAAAATATCCTTTGGCCTTTTAAAGCTAAACGTAACTGACAATCAATATAATAATTGATTTACCTATTTTGTATGTCCCATCCGTTGCACCAAGCATAAGAAACGTCTCTTACGAGATAGCTCTGCTGCATGCACACGTGGATCGTTTCTTATCGAGCACGCAATTTGCCGTTTCGATCGTACCGTCCGGCACGTTACTACATACTTGACCAGATATCGTGGCTGTTTATGAATGAAACCAGTCGTAGCAGCAGCCCCCTCTAACTGCTCTTGGCGCCCCTACCACTTATCCTCGTTGCTCGCACCGCTATACGTTGGAATTTATTCCTCGAGCACGTGCTTCGTATAGAATGACAAATATTTTAGTCGACATTCTTCCAATACACCGCATCTCCATTTCATGGATCTCACCAGAGAAATGAAAAGAAGATAACCGTGACCGAGTCAACACGCGAAGAACACGACGAGTTCATCGTTGGAAAATTTGTTTCACATATATATTGATGAACATATTTAACGTTACAATTTCTCTGTTTTAAACGTACAAATAAAATTGCAAAAGATTCTACTCACATTTTCTCGCGATCGAGGCAGAGCACCGTGCTCAACAGAGCAGCCAGGACAAGAAGCAGGATCGCTGGGACGAAGATCGTAGTGGCGATTTCTTCGAAGTAACTTCTCGTGGGAATACTAGCCTTGGTTGACCTAGCCCAACGCCACTCCGTGTGCTCAGATATGCCCGAAGCTGGCAACTCTAATACGTTCAAACTCGGACCTCGTCTTGCGCTTTCTTGCTGCAAGCTCTGCTGTTCCTGCTCGACCTGAAACGTAACATCACTATCTCATTTCTGATCACTGATTGTGCAAGTTGTTCAATTATTATCGTAAACTCACCAGTCTGAACGAGCACCAATCCAACGCAAACTCTGCCTCTCGGAAAAGCCTCTCGACGCTGGTGCGCTTAAAATCCCGAGGACAGGATGGTAATTTCCACAGAGGTTTCACTTCTTCCTGCAATTCGTTTAGCTCTTGCGAGAATGGCATCGAGCTGCCCAGCCTTATGACGACTCTGACCCGAGCAAAAAAAGAATACACATTCTTTTTTATGTATTTAAAATGGAATTTCCTACAAGCGTCAGATGTTCGACTCTAGAAATTTTCGATTGGTCAGCGTTTGTGTGCAAAGGATTATCTTTGCCTAAGTGTTAGGCAAATGTTCTTAATTTTTTTTTCCTGTCGTGTTTGCAACAATAAAACATCTGAGAACTGAAATAGATTCGACCTGAAATAGGTTCCATTTGTAGAAAAAAAAACATTCTTTTTATGTTTTTTAATTTCCTACAAGCGTCAGATGTTCGACTCTAGAAATTTTCGATTGGTCAGCGTTTGTGCAAAGGATTATCTTTGCCTAAGTGTTAGGCAAATGTTCTTAATTTTTTTTTCCTGTCGTGTTTGCAACAATAAAACATCTGAGAACTGAAATAGATTCGACCTGAAATAGGTTCCATTTGTAGAAAAAAAAACATTCTTTTTATGTTTTTTAATTTCCTACAAGCGTCAGATGTTCGACTCTAGAAATTTTCGATCGGTCAGCGTGCAGAGGATTGTTATCTTTACCCAAATGTTCTTAATTTTTTTCTATCGTATTTGCAACAATAAAACATCTGAGAACTGAAATGCATTCGACCTGAAATAGGTTCCATTTGTAGAAAATAATTTCTACACATCTTCGTTTTTAAAAAAATTAATAAAATAAAAAAGAAAGAAGAAAACTAATGCGCTACTCTTTGAAGCAGTCGTCTCGTTTCTTTCCTCTTACTGTTTGTCAGAGCAACCTATCTGCTGTCCAAACTATGGTCCAACGCTTGTGAAATATCTCATCTTCGTTGCGAGTGTGTAAGACTAAATGGAACTTTTGAGTTTAGTTTCTTAAATTTTGTGTCAAACACCTGCGAGATTTCCGTGTACGTGTTCCGCGGCACGTCGAATACCTAATGTTCGTCGAACTTGCGTCACAGCTTTCCTGACTATGCATCGCCTCCCGTTATCCGTTATCTCGGTCAGAAGTCGGGGATAGCCTACCGAGAGATGTAATTTCCATTCGTCATGATCGGCCGATGACTCTCGTGACGTTGCAACATGTTTTTTGTTAAAATCAATTTTCCTGTTTACAATAATGTGTGTGTCGGGTAGGCCACTGTCTTACATGGATTAAATTGCAACATTTTTGCTTGTCATTCGATCGTTTTTTTCATCGATGAAACCTGATAATGCGTCAATGAAACGTAGATTCTCCGATCATTCTCGCAACCAATTTCATCGAATCATTCTTTATCTGACACACATATTAGATGGCCACATATTATATAGTCACATATTAGAATTTAGTCACATATGGAAAGAATTTTTATTGTTAATAAAAAATTATTTTATTCAATTATTAATTTTTTTTTTTATTAGAATAGTCACACACAGAAAGAATTTTCTCGAAAATTTTGTTCTCTCCCTTACACATCACATAACGGACCCCCAATGAATTATCTTTAGACCTAAAATAGCCCCCCAATTCTCCACAAAGCACAAAATTAAATATGCTTGTTCTATTCCTGTAACTACAAGGGAAGATCACTATAGATAATACATATTTCCATTTTATTTAATTTTATTAAACGTGCATATCTCAGCCCTTTTATAAGCTAAAAAAATATTACTTGTCATATCATTGAAATGCTAGAGATGTGTAAGGTGCTTTTTTTTTTTTTGTTTTTTAATAATCTTCGACTCTGGCCCAACGAATTGACATTAAAATAAAATTAAAGCGAGAAAACCAGCGAAGACAGATTCGTATTTCTTTACTATGATCTTTAATACTGCTCCTTCAACCTTGGCACACGATGCGTATTTTAAGAAACACATAGAACGATTCTTTCGCCGCATCCGTTTGCATAATTCTCCCCTATGAAGGATGTCAATGACAAACTTTCACCGTGCATTGTCGAATAATGCGGCGGGAAGTGTGGCGCGGTTGACGTCTAAGGCCGGAGAGTACGATGGAGGAGAGCAGCAGGCAAACCGGAAGCCATTCAGTTAGTCGGCTTCAGCGAGCGTGCTAACAATGTCGTACTTACGTTACTAACCTACTTAAACGGATCTACAGCTGATATAACATTAAACTCGCGCGATTAATTTACGATTAATTCGTTTCGCAACGCTTCTCTAACCACGTTTGTTTACCACGTATGTTCATTCGTTCGTGTACGCGAGTGTACGTGCCCTGATAGTGAATGATTAGCGAATGATCGGGCGACTCGCAGCGCGGGAAGGATACGTTTGTAAGTGACTGGCTGCTTCGAGGGATCAACGAAATTGTAACGTGTCGAATCTACGTGACGCGATCGCAATCAACTCGAGCTCGATTCATTTTCGACAAGCCTCGAATACGACGAATGCATTGTTTTCAAAGAATTTTTCTCTACCTTATTGAATCTTTATCTCGCACGAACGCGTATTTCTCTTGTAATGTTCGAATCAATTATTATTTTATCTTATTTTTTTTTTTTTTTCTATGAAGTCTAGGATGCCCTGCAGCTAACGAATTAACGACAAAAGATCGTGAAACGAATTGCATCGGCCACATGAGATTAGCCGTAATTTGAAGTCGTTGCGCGATAATAACCCGCTTGTAAAATACGTACACGGGATGGTTTTTCAAAAGCTTTCACAGATGATTATCTCTAATGACGCGTGCGTTCTTTATAAACGGCCGGGCTATAAAAGATTTCCCTCGGATCGGAACATAATGTTTATCGTTGCGACAGCGGCGTTAAACGATGTGCAACTGCAAAGGAAGTGGCAGTTACCCATTTAAGAGAGAGAAAAAAAAAAAAAAAACAGAAAGAAAAAAATCGGAGGATGTGTGGGACGCGCGTCACAACGTTGTTTTCTGTTGATCGGGCGATTAATACGTCAGCGATATCAAAGCGAGCACGCCGAGTCCCATTGACTCGTTCGATAATCATCGTGATGGCGACGGCAGCGCAGCCGAGTGGATTTCGTGCTGAAATCTTACAATTCGAGCTCAGCATCGGACGCGCGGATATTGTCACGCGAGCGTTTTCAACAACCTATTAGATTATTAGATCGTTGGATGACGAAAGTGTGTGAAACTCTTTATGAATACGTACAAGATTTACCACGAGTATCTGTGTTTCGCATCACAAAAATACATAAATAGTCAATTACTCGTTATATTAACAAGTGACTCGTCTTTGAAACTTAGTCTTGCTGTGTAATATTCTTTTACTAATTTCTATATCCTTGCCGATCTTTTAAATTTCGAGACGCTTGTGTCTCATTGCAGAATGAAATTTCAAAATATTTTATTATACAACAGGCAGAATATATACAGGGTGTTTCGTAAATTGTACCTGGGACCTACTTCGGGAGCTGATTGTACGCCTAAAAATAATGAAAAAATACATGTCCTGTCTGTCTTCGTTAATGAATTTTCTGTTTTAATTACATTTACAAAAGATGCTCGAAATGACCACCTTGCATTTGAAGACAAGCCTGCACGCGTCTTGTCATTCATCTGGTTACTCTCTNCGCATACAAAGTCTAACATCGACTGGAACTTCCTCTAATATTTCGTGTAAACGCGTGCTCAAAAAATCAACGTACTTTGTGTCTGTTAGTTTTCCATCAAGAAAAAAAGGTCCAATTAAAAATTTATCAATTGTTCCTGCCCATACGTTTAAACTAAACTGGTGTTGATGTCTTGAATGCACAATAACATGTGGGTTTTCTTCATCCCAATTATGATTATTATGAAAATTGAATATACCATCCCCGGTGAAACTAGCTTACTAGAGTTTGCTCTGTTTATAAAATTCATTATATCTCATAAACGAAGACAGATAGGACATATATTTATATGACTTTTTTTCATTATTTTTAGGCGTACAATCAGCTCCAGAAGTGACGAAACCCTGTATATGTATGCGTAAAAGTTTGTTACGATAAGATGTTCAAACATCTGGCACAATGATCGCTCGTCTGCGTTTTGATTTCTGTCTCTTTTCTTTTCTTCAAAGAAAAACTCACCCTTCACCTTCGCTCGGCTTCAAAGGTAGACGAGCACCGAGCTCGATAGCGGATGCGAGGAAAGTCACGTACAAGTCGGCCGCGTCTTTCCACAACCTCTTTCTGAAAGCAAGCAGAGGAAAAAAGAAAGGGAAAGCTTAATCAGTCGCGTGACAGGATGTATTGGAAATATCAAGGCTCAAGTCTTTCCTTGAGTTTTATTGACAAACCTAAATATATCGAGAAGCACTTCGGTTCTGTTGCGGTCGAACATGTCCTCCACGTTTAAATTATCGATTTTTAAATGCACCTCGTACTTGGTCAGGTTTTCCTTTTCAAGGACGTTCATGTCCAACACCTTATACCTAGTTTCGTAGGTATGCTTGTTCAGGCCAACTATCTCCAGCTGAAAATTGTCGGTAATTCGTCTATTATTCTTTTGCCTCTATGCAAACAATTGTTTGGGCCTGTTTTTAGATTTCTTCTAAGTTAGATAATAATCTTGAAAATCATATTGTCTCGTATATGGTTCAATTATACTTTACTGTTGAATTATATACAATTATTTATGTCGTACCGGTACTTTAGTATTATTATCGTTTTGAACTGATTCGTCCAAATAGTGATTATCAATGCAAACTGAATGCAAATTCTGATTAAAAGAAAAAAAAAAAAGTAAAACAGAGAAGACAATCAGTAGCAGCAAAAGTGTGTATGTACGTGTCTGACGTTTCTCTGGGATGGATCACCTGAAAATATTTCCGATCCTTGGGTGCGACACCGTACAGGAAACCATGGTGATCTCTTTTGCTGTACGTGTAATGAATCCATGAAGGAAGATCAGGCGCGTTTAGCAGCGAGGGTTGATACGAGAATTGGTCGGATCGTACTGAAACAAGGAACGAATCGTAATTATTAGTTAGTCATTCGGAAATATCTGTGGTTAAAGTACTCGTTTCCTCTGAATAATTTGATTCCGAGTAATCGCGCGCGACGTGTTCCTCGCCAACTCGGACACACTTGTACTTTTCCAAGAAAAGCGCTTGATGGTTTCATGGTCCATAGGTTTAAAATTCAATCCAATGTTTGATTATTTCTGCAACGTTTTCAAAGTCAACTGTGAACTACTGTTTTCATTATTAAAATTTATCACTAAATAATCAGTTCCCTTTTAACATAGTGTTTTAAAAAAATTTTTTACTTTTATACAAAAGTTGTCAGAGTGTTTTAAAAAAATTTTATACTTTTATACAAAACATATAAAAATTTTATACTTTTATGCAAAAGTTGTCGGAGTTTCTTAAAAAAATTTTATACTTTTATACAAAACTTGTAAAACTTTTATGAAACTTATAAGAAATAAAACATATAAAAATTTTATACTTTTGTACAAAAAATATGAAAATTTTATAAAAAATAAAACATAAAAATTTTATACTTCTATGAAAAGTTGTCAGAGCTTCTTAAAAAAATTTTATACTTTTATACAAAAGTTGTCAGAGTTTCTTAAAAAAATTTTATACTTTTATACAAAACAAAAATTTTATAAAAAATAAAACATATAAAAATTTTATACTTTTACACAAAAGTTATCAGAGTTTCTTAAAAAAATTTTATACTTTTATACAAAAGTTGTCAGAGTTTCCTAAAAAAATTTTATACTTTTATACACAACATATAAAAATTTTATAAAAACTAAAGCACATAAAAATGTCATACTTTACACAAAAGTTGTTAGAGTTTCTTAAAAAAAATTTTCAAATCAGTGATGAACCAAAAGTGCTCTCCCGAGTCACTTTTACGATTGACGTCTCGAAATGGTCAAGCTATCAAAATTCAACTACTTGAGGCTAAAAGTAGGCGAAATCACTGATTTTTGCATCACGTTTCCAAAATTCCTGATGCCAGTCGCTATACTGTTTCCCGATGACGTTGCGTTAAAAGAATATCGGCACATACACGTGACAACGTCAGCTGTGAGGCCGCAACGCACGAACGTTCGGCGTTCCTCGAGGCCGTGAATCCGATTGCTATTCGAAACGCGACGCGAATGGCGCGCTTTAACTTTCAGCTGATGAATCGAGTTAACGGGTATATGACCGAAAACTGCCTACCGTCCGCGTGACCCTGCTCTCTCTCGGCGTTTGGTTATTTCTGTATGCTCGTCGTTTCATGGCTCCTGCGCGTAACCGTATCGTTTCCGCGATACGAACGCAATACAAACGATATGCAAATAGTCTGTCATCGGTGTCATTGTTCGAGTAACCTTTCCCCCCCCCCCCCCTTCTTACCGTCGCCACTCCAGTCGAAAGTCTCCGGTCTGATCGGAATGACGAACACCTCGGTCATCAGGATGCTCTCGCCGTTCGCGAAGGCCGTCATCAACGAGAACGCTGTTACACACGACAGCATGGCCATATCTGAAAATAAACGATACCTGCTTATTACATCCATTAAAGATCAAACAATGGAACGACGTGTAATAATAAACGTAAACGCGGCTTGATCGCAAACAGACGCAAACGAATTAAGTTGAAAAAGAAATTGCAAGTGAAACGTTGACTCTCGATAAATTGGAACAGAAGCAAAACTGATTTTCGACTGCTTTTCCCATTCGTGTATTGTTTTAAATAAACAGGGAACAATGGAACACACTTCGAAAGATTGGGGTTAAAATTTAGAAGCGTGTGGTGAGACAAAGTCTTTAGAGATGTAGGCGAAGTATCATCTGTATGTAGAAATATTATATGGCAATAATACGGGAATAACAATTGGCCAAAACAATGATTTTCCACGTGATTATGTAGGTAACAGTCCCTTCCTTCCTGGAATGCTATTTTTCGACAGCCTGTGTTGGAATTTTCGTCAACTCATTGCAAAACTATTTCTTCTAAGTTAAAAATACGGGCTGATTTCGATCTTCGCACAATCTCGAAAATTGCTTTGCTTCGACGTTCAATGAAATCTTTTATACTGTTACAGGCTCGCAGTTGAAAACGTTTTGTAATTTCGAAAGCAATCATGTTTGCATCAGTGTTTATTAAAACGGCTTTGCTCGACGAGTACTACATGCTTGAACATTTTAACATACCCTATACAATTAGTTGTGTATTATATTGATACGTATCGTGTGATTATAAAACAAAAATACAGTAGGTAATTTCATATTAATTCGTATTTTAAAACAGTATTTCATTTAATTGTTGAGCTTAAAATATGTGGCTCGTTTTAGTAATTATACTTTCAGTTATCATAAAAACTTTCTCAATTTGTCACATATTTTTGTAAAATATTATTTTGTAAAACTTATCTTTACATCTAACAGATTGCTTTTTGGTTTTCAATTACGCCACATTAAATTTCTGCTATATTCGTCGTGAAATGGCAATCATAAAAGTCAAAAATATGCTTATCATCTTTTTGCTTTGTAATCTTCGCATAATATTCGTATACGTTTATTACATGAAAGGATGAGAATCATCAGCGAGTTGAGTTAGTCAATTACTAGTCATAGAGCAGTAGTCTCGGATTTTTTTATTAAAAGATATAATATTTTTTTCAAGTTCACACTGTACGCGAGTGCCGTAAATTCAAAATCTCAATTTTCTACCATTATGATTCTCAAAGCCTTTTATCAATCACCGGTGACCGATTACGCGTTAACAAGCAGCGATTCTCCGAATTTGTCAATCCTAATCTTTCCCAATAATCACGCAATTATGATCGTCGACAGACTCATCGATCCTATATATATATATATATTTTTTTTTCTTTCTCCTTCCAACATCTAATAAATTTCCGAAGACGGTGGTGCGCGTAGAGGAAAGGAATTTTTGATATTTCTCGAAAATATCGGGTTTGTTATCGGCGAGATTGGCCGATTCGAGAGACGCGAATGTCTGCGATGAAAATAGACGCGATGTAATTTCGTAGTCTGGCGTACGACAAACGAACTTGCAACGATTCTCACAAGAGGCGAGGCACGCTGACGGCGCGGCAGATCGGCTTACGAGACGTAAACTGGCCGTTTCCCCGGTGGTGATGATGCTCTAGCGGAACGGGCGATACGTACTGTCTGACGAGCAGGTTAACGCAATGCAAGTGCAACGTCAGGTCGAAAACCGAACCGTGCGTTGCGGCACACTGCGTTCGCTCTAACTCCCGATTCGTATGATAATCGCTGAGAACACCACACGCCGAACGATAATTAACTGAACACTCTCTCGTCTTTCTCTCTCTCTCTCTCTCTCTCTCTCTCTCGTCTTTCTCTCACTCTCTCTCACTCTATCTCTGACATGGTTCCTTCGTGGTTAAACGCGCACGCTTCGCTGATTCGGCTCGCCAACGCAGCTCATAATTGGTCAGCTGTCTGCTCTTGCGTCCGAACAGCATTTCCGAGATCTTTCAAAAAGAAAAGGAATGAAAGAAGAAACTTTTTTTAAAAATGGAAAACAAGGTGTAAACGTAAACGGAGCGTACGAGCGCGTGCGTTCGCCCTTCTCGTGCGCAGCTGAAAACATCGTTTCCGACGAACGTTCTCAGGAGCGTACGTATCGTGTACGTCACTTTACGAGCGCTTCACTTTCAAATCTTCCCCCCCTCCGCCTTCCTCCTCCGTCCCGATTTTTTCGTTGCTGAAAGATTCGTCGGGGATACGGCGCGAGGCACGTTTTATCTTCGTTCGCGCGATAAAGATTCGTGCAAATAAAATGAGCCTGGCCAGCTCTGTCGTATCATTGAATTGTAGGTTCCCAACGACGGTTACGGCTCGCAGCATCGAGCCGCGCGCACGCGTACCCTTATCTGAACTTCCGTTCCGTTGACTATCGCCGACGCTTTTAGCAATTCTCGATAACTCGACGCACGTAACAGAGAGAGAGAGAGAGAGAGAAAGAGGGGGAGAGAGAGAGAATAAAAAACTGCCCAGAAAGAAAAACGCAACACCGAATAATTAGATCGCGTGCAACTTGAAGAGTCGATCGTTTTTAATCACCGTTTCCACGAAACTTTCGAGAGCTGCTCGATTGCGATCGATCGATTATTCCGCCATCGACAATACAACGGCGTGAAACGCCGAGAGTCACGGTCTTCTCCATCGACGAACCGACGAAAGATCGTTTAAAAGAAATAATACCGTCGGAATTATACCGTGAGGAAATATTCGATATACTCGGTCCGCGTACGATCCAGATCGAGATCCGGAATCGCGACGAGGTTCGATCGAGTTTTGACTTTGGAAGCTTCTGAAGGGAAGCGTGTATTATATCACTCTTGCAAACGCGAGCAGCGTAGCGTAGCGTGGAGCAGCGTGGTGAAACCCAGAGGCCAAGATATTGAATCCGTGTGGAAGTGTGAAGCGTAGAAATTAACGTTAACCGGTGGGGCCCGGCGTGGTCTCCACCCGGCGGAGAGTTTCACGTCCAACGTGCACGGCACTGCCTATTGACGTCTGCAGTAGGCGTGGCTTCGCTTTGGCCGATAGAGGGATATATTTACCGCACACACAACTTTTCCCTCTGGTGCGGCGAACGAGCCTCGCGTTATTCGATTAATAATGTGTATTTGCAGTGCGAGGTTTGATGCGACCGGTGGACGGTGCGAAACCGTGGCCACTCCTCGGCACAGGGGTTGACTCCTCCGGACACGCGGACCTTTCCTCGCCGGGGGTGACTTTCCATCCGGGCGTAACTACTCGGTCCGAGTGCTCTCGTGTCAACGGGGAATCGGGTTGCCCGAGACGAGTCGAGGTGCTCCGGGAGTCTTGCAACATTCTCTCAAGGCAGTGCAGCAACGCTCGACGCTCGTGTGCCGTCGTCGATCCATCTCCTGACAGCCTTTCGCACCGATCTCTGCGTCTCTGTTGTTCTACGTCGTTCACGTCCTCCTCCTCCGCCTCCTACTCCTCGTGATCGTTACTACGCCACCCGATATCCGTGGTCTTTCTCTCTTCGAGCGCAAACTTTCCCTTTTTGACACATTGAAGAATGGCGGGTAACGGCGTACCAGTGTTATTGGTCACTGCGAATGTTGGCAGTATCTTCGAGGAGGTGAGTTCACAAGATTCTTTTCTCACGTCTCTGAATGATGATCGATCGATCGTGCCCCGCGATTTACCTTTCGAACGCGGCACGACCTCTTTCTTTTCTTCTTTCTCTTTCTTTCTTTCTTTCTTTCTTTTTTTTTTTTTTTTTTTCTTCGCCAGTTCAGAATCAGTTGGCGCGTATTTCGTCGCAAGCTGCTTTTCCCTCATTCATCACTTTTTTTCCCCCCTTGTTTTTCTCGCTCCTGCCCAGTGTAAAGTATCGCGATTTTATCCACGATCTCGCAACGTAAGTTACAACAATGCCAACGCGCGTAGAAACACGATAACAATTTCGATGACAATTTTCCATAGCAGCGTGTTTCTCGTCAATCGCGCGAATTTAAATCGAATTACGCTTTCACCGTTTAAGAACGATGACATCGTGTACGCGTTTTCATCGAGATTTACTCATCGATACACATGTGTACAATGAACGAAGATACGCTTTTAAATTTCTTTCGGTCTTTTTCATCGATAGATGATGGAAATTACCATCTTTTGTTACTTGCCTTTTTTTTTAATTGAAATTTCGTTTGAAATTACGAAGATGCGATTTTTATTTATTTATTTTTTTTTTTTTTTACAGCCTAACACGATGTTGAAAATTTGGACGGAAGAATTTTTATCTGTAAGTATATATTGCAGATAAGATGCGCTGTCATTGCGTAAATATAATGGGTATTACATTACACGGAGAATGCTTTTCAGACTATACTGAGGCTGGATCCAAAATTTATTGCACTGCACTGCCAAGAAGTAGGTGGAAAAAATTATGAGCACAGCACCAGGCAGGTGGAAGACTTTGTTAGGTAATTTTTTTTTTCTTTACTTTTCTAAAGCTTTGTCTGCTGCACAGTCAGTAGTAATTATATCGTATTAAGGATGGAAAAGACAGTCCAGAAAATCTTGTTAGAGTAAAGCTTCTTGAAAGGCTTCCATTGGCTGAACCCTGTAATCAAAGTAATGGAATAACAATTACAAGTTTATACTATAATATATTTGTCTAAACATTATTATTTGTTTTATATGTGAAACATTTATGGAGCAGAATGTAGTAAGAGGTATATGCAAGCCTTTTAAAAAGAATATACGAAGACAAATAGGTTTCCCTGATCACAATATTGAATGATTTAACGCATAAGTGGCAGAAAGGGATAAAAATAGATGATCACGCGTGACTTTATGGTTGAGTGAGCCACTTCAAAAGATGAATTTATCGAATGATATTCATAGGGGAGCAATGTAAAAAAAGTGTTTGAAAATATAACAGATCTTTGAGACACTATGTAAAAAGTTCAGAGTAGAGAAATCTTTATGTTCTTACAAAGCTTAATTTAGTTTAATGTTATTTGTTGCAGGTTACTAATGTCATCAGAAGAATTAAGGCTATTTGACAAAATTAGAGTGTTCTTGGATGAGGATTACTCATCTGCTGAGCATTTTACGGTAGGAGAATATAAAAATTATGCATTTATAAAATGTATATGATTGTTAGTGATTAAATTAAATACAATTTTTCAGGCACTTGGAAATTTTTATTTTGTGCATGAATCTTTGAAAGAAGTTTTATTATGGGACTTCCAAGGTACAACATATTTGCCGCGTTAGTGTCACAGCAGCAGAGTGAATTGAAATAACTCAAGTTACTATTGTAATTTTAGAATGTACTTTTATACCAGTGAACGGAAAGGAGGTTCATTCTGGTAATATAGAAGCAGTCACGACCAAAGAAAAAGCAAAGTTCCCTCAGGAATTCTTTCCAGAATGTAAATGGTCCAGAAAAGGATTTCTGAGAACACGATGGAGTATTAGCGGAACAGTTTTTGATCTCATAAACATACATTTATTTCATGACGCCAGTAATTTCATTGCTATGGAAACGGTAAGTGATTATATCTTTTATTGTGAGATAGCTTTGATGATATATTTGCTCTCATAATATAATTTTCAGTTTCCATCTGTATACAGTAAGACGCGTAGGAGAGCGCTCGAGCATACGTTAGATAGGTTTCATAACGATAAATATGCAAATGTACCATACTTTTTATTTGGAGACTTTAATTTTAGAACGGACACAGCCGGGGTAATCAAAGTAAGTATGAGAAAATTCGAAAATAATCCTGTTCTTGTACAAGTATAAAGGAATAAAAATAATCGATAAAACTTTCCTTTTGCGCAGAAACTCACGGAAGATACTCAAGAAAGAAGGTTATCAAACAAAGGAAGTATTTCGAAATTGCAGTTTCACAATAAAGACGATGATCTCATATTAACATTAGGAAAAAAGGAGTTTTCTCATTACGAGCATCAGAATGTTTTTGTGCAAAATAGTGGAGAGTGGGTAAGTAATTCGTTGTTCGAACTTTACATTATATAATGTGACTTATAATATTGCATTGACGATTAGGAAGACCATAATGAAATTACCAATATTTATGTAGCTACGTGAATATGACAGAGAGCTGGAAGACTTTGATGGAAGATTATTTGAATTTTCAATTAAGTTCGTACCCAGTTATCCATTTGAGGAAGATATCAATGAAGGTTCGAATTATATGCAAACAAGAGTACCGGCTTGGTGCGATCGTGTTCTGCTGAGTCCTACTGCTAAAATGCTAGTCCAAGACGTATGAAATATTACTTATCCTTATTGTATTTTTTTCCTAAACGCATATCTTTTGGACAAAAAACAATATTTCCACGTGATTACTATTTTTTTCCAGATATCATCGCCAGACGCTGTGGAATATGGAATAATTGGTCCAACAACTTGCATGGGTGATCATAAGGTGAGAAAGTCTTTCTTTTTTCTAATGTAAGAAGATACTGGTTCGTTTTACTTATTATGCTGGGTGAATATATTTACACACTTCCTAGTTATTATTCTGATGATTCATTCTTTTAATTATTATGGTGCAGCCTGTTTTTCTGGAGTTTCGAATGAATCTTTAAGCACTAAGGTACCTATCTATCAACTGTCTGCCTGTTTTTATCTTGGTTTTTCCATATATTATCCTCTATTTCTACTGGTATTTTATTCCTCTATTTATAACTAGAGGCTTGTCAGTGTAGTTTGTTCAGTATAGTATCACTCTTGAAAAATCACTTTTTTTTAACAATTCCCAAATTTTATAATTGTACTCAGCCTTTTGAATACATTGTCATCAGAAAAAGTTAAGTGTATTACATTTGGTGATCGTAGGTAGCATTTTATTGCGTTTTCAAATGCATTTTCATCACAATTAAGAAAACTATGCAATAAATTCGCTAAAGATGCTCCAATGTTACGAAATTACAATCGAAACGTCGTGTACAATATCGAAGATCCACCTTTATGTAGACAAAGTGAAATATTTTTCAGTGAGTTTTACCAAACGTTCAGCACCATATTTCTATAGTATCGTACTAAAAGTACTTTGTTATCGTATGCCCCTAAATTATATTAATATTAGTTAGACTTTTTATAGAGTCCTACCATACGAAGAATATCCCTCTCCATTTCTTCATAGAGATGCACGATATTACATAAGGATCGTCCATTTTTTCCCGTTTGCAGCCAGTCTACTTGAGGGCTAATCTCATTATGGACGAAGGTATGATAAACTGCTGCAGCTTGCCGAGTGCACCTGAGTTTTGCTTTCGAGTGCCAAGCAATTACGTGGAGTTGTTGTCCATGTTGCCTGATTACAGTAGTTACGTTAGCGGACGGGTCAATTACACGGACCGTTCGGCTAACTTGTTGCACGCAGCACCTATTAAGCATGATCCTTACACTCCGGATAGCATGGACAGCCCGAGTCCAAATGCTATAATATCAGCCTCGAGTGATGTCCCAGACGTAGACGTAGATAACATGAACAGCGTGTCCACGTCGCAGTTCGCCCAGACGTCGAACTTGGCCAAACGTCTGAACAGAGCTGTATCGCCTGCTCTCCTCAAATCCAAGCTGGAGCTGATTGTTCAGAGCAAAAAGCAAGAGGCGATGGACGCGAATCAAGACACGAGTGATATCAAAAGGAGCCCTAGCGATTGCTGCTTACATTCATGGCCGAACGACGACGAGTGTAAAAACGAGTGGGCCGCAAGAACGAACAGATGCAACAGCGATGTGTCTTGGCAGCGATCGCACCTCTTAACCGAGATATGGATCCAGAGCAAAGGGCAACATTCGTTTGGTGATTTCATCAACCGATTGTCCATGGATTCGACTCCGCCGAACGATGTCGAGGGTTTGCCGCCCGACTTGATCATACCAAGGATATCGATAATAAATGCCAGTAATTTCGAATCAAACGAGAGTTCCGTGTACTTGCACGACGACAAGTACAGTGATTATTCGGATAAGAAACTGAGCACCTACTCGGACGACCAGACAAAGAGCTTGAGCGGCGAGGCGTTCAGTTCAGAAAAATCGGATGAACTTTGCGATAAGATCGACGACGAGAGCAACAGACTGAGCTTAAATACGAAGAGAATAGAGATAAATGAAAGCATATATTTGCAGAACATAAGCGAGCTTATAGGAAAATCGGACAAGAATCCCTGTGCAATGATGGTTAGTACAAATCTTTTTAACGCAGGCAATAAGACGAGCGAGGAACGAATGCTCGAAGACAGAGAGAAACGATTGAATCAAGTTATAAATACGTTAGATAGCACGGAGGATAATAATAGTAAAAATCAACGGGCACTGACGGATGATAAGACAAGTATTAAAAATAGAAATATAATTTCGGAAACACTTCCGACAAACGAACGAACATCTGAACTGTCGCAAGTTACTACGAAAGCAGAGCAAAGAACAGTTCGCCACGAAAGGAACGAAACAGAGGACAAATTGGAAAACACGGAGACAGAGAAGATAAAATTTGAACAGGATACGTGCAATGAGACGAACGTTGAAGATTTTGAACAAGTAGAAATATCAAAATGTGATAGCAAATGTGAAATGATAATTTCAAAGCAGGTAACGAATAGCGATTTTGTACAGAGTCAAAGTAGCAGCGATAATGCATTGAAAGTATGTAAATCTGACGTAGAAAATTGTAAGGACGATGTTGTTGGAAAGGAGAATAAGTGTCAGAAATGTTGCTGCGTTATATCGTGAGAGGGAAACGCGAGTTTCACACATGTTCCTTGTTATAGTCATCGTTCGCGATTTTTCACCGAATAACTAAACTATCGCAAGAACGAGATCGAAGAAGTCATTTATTAAGGTTCCACTTCGTAAGAGATAAGAAGCAAGGAAAGAGCGGTGTTTTTGTTTCGGTCACTTAAAATATCCTGCTGACGCTCTATCCGATAGCATCGATTTTCTATTGTACATGCATGTTTTCATGTTCAAAGTGTCTTCTGCATGTGCATGATACTCTAATGTAACGTCGTATGACGTCAAACTATCTTTCTAGAGTATATTCGAACGATAAAGTTACGTACTGTGTATTTTCATATTTTAGACGCGCTGTTGAATAAACAGTATGTATCATTGTTGCGTAGTGGTACGTTACGTTATGATCTACATTTTAACGAGTAAGAATACCTAGATGACTGTGTCAATGTACGATCTGTTAAGCAGTGTTACCAGTATATGTACTAGATTCGTAAAACTCCCTGGTGATCACGTTATCCTATTTCGTTAGTTTATCAGATAAGTTCTTCAAATCGAGCATGTATCGAGCGTCGCTCGTTTACTTCGTAAGCTTTTGTTACAATGACGGTTTTTTCTTTTTCTTTTTCGCTTAACTTTCGACCGTCTCAATTTTATCTCTTCGTTCGCGAAAACTCCATACGTAGTATGCATTTTCATTGAGACCGCGTACAAGAACATGTGCTTCCACGTTGCACCGTAACCTTTGCCAAATTCAATGTATCCTATACGATAGAATGTTAGAAACGTACGTGTAGACGTGACACGCACGTAGTCCATTATTTGGGCTCGACTGCCAAAGTTACTTTCGTTTTAGTTAATAGGAAGAAAGATATTAACTTATACAGTAAAAGTGTTAGTCGTACGATACGTAGTTTCCTTTACGTCACATACAATTATTTAACATTTTCTCTCCTGATGAAACTAAGGTTCGTAACGTCTTTAAGAAAGATTAGTGCCAATGTTGTTTCAATATTATTTAATTGTAAAATAATTTGCATACGAGTATACTGAACATATCTGCTTCCTGTCTTGCCGAGAAAAATTTTACGCAATATGAGAAACAGTCATTTAAAACGTTCATACGTAGTAAGAAATAATTTATTTTGCCAAACGAATTCCACACATTTGGATCTTGATCGTAATAAATGCCGCAGATTCGAATAACCGATATATCGTGCATTTGTTTTCGGCTCCACTACGCTTACGACCTAGAAGAGACG
This sequence comes from Frieseomelitta varia, assembly GCF_011392965.1. Lineage (NCBI taxonomy): Eukaryota > Metazoa > Arthropoda > Insecta > Hymenoptera > Apidae > Frieseomelitta > Frieseomelitta varia. The sequence continues at coordinate 54,403 of NW_025110106.1, read as the reverse complement.
TCTTATTGGTAATTATTATTTTCCTCCTCGCTTGTAAATATAATTTTATTTTTAATACAACCGAAAGATGCTTCTTTTATTTACAACCTTTGTTTTACGTGATTAAGTGTTACTGTTCTTTGCACGTTGCATCGCAATGCATTCTTAATACTTTGTTTCACATGGTAGAGCAGATCGAAGTAAAAATTGAAGAAACGTTTCACGAAGTTTCTAACTTGAAGTAGTAACGACTGAAAGGAACCTAATACATAGGTAGTAGTTAATCTGTTTGAATCGTTGTGATTTCCCGCCACTTGCTTTTCTCGGAGCTAACTTCACGACGTTCCGTAAGTTTGAAGTTTTATCTTGAAATCAAACTGTTAAATTCGATCGATTTCAAATTTGATTATTTGAATCTTCCAAATTGGAGATCAATTACACGTGTTATATGTATTTAGAAAAGTGTGTGTAAAAGATATACGCGTGTTACCTTTATCTGCTCTGCTATATATAACTGCGAGACCGGTTGGTCAGTGATTGATTCTTGGCCGCAGACGTGACGAACGAGGAGTCCGAGTCGGGTACGATGTCCAGCTTGAGCAGTCGTGAGATATTCAACAATAATAACGACAACCACAGCAACAACAATAACAACAGCGCGACCACCATCACGAGATATATTCACATTAAACACGCTGACTCGTCGGTTAAGATTTTTCGAGAAACGACCGTCTGATATACGAATTTATTCATTCGCATGTAGACGTCGCTTTCAAAAGCCTCGCGTCATGCGAAATAACGTTTCGTAAGTTTCACCGGCAAATAACATGACCCTCGCGCAGGTATCTCGCCGCGTCGCTTTCGAAACGTTCGACAAACATTCGAATAGCAATCGTGGAAACGCGTATGCAGAAACGAACGAACATAGTTCATTCAGCACGATTTATCGGAAACTGAATCGAAACAGAATACACACCACAATTACGAAACGTTTCGCTGACGACGGACGAGCGACGACTGTTGCCAATGCCCGAGCGTGCACTCGATGCGAATTGTTTTTCGCGCGCGTATACCGGAAAGCTTTGGGCACGTTTACACGAAACTACGCTATTGGTAATTTCGAAGCCATTAAGTTCGAAGTGCGTCCTGTTGTAACCTATATAAATAGAAAGCGATAGTTAGAAGAGGAAACGATATAAAAGACGTGACTTTTTCGAGAATTGTTAATGCGGCGAAATTGTGTATCTCTGTCGGTACACGATATCGCGTGTGCGATACAACTATTGTATTTTATTCGTTAAGTGTCTTGGTGTTCCTAATGCTACGTTCTTTCAAACAGTTCTTCCCAAGACTGCGTGTCTTGCAAATGATTTGTACAACTAGACGAGCAGATATATTCACGATAGAGAGGGGGAGAGAGAAAACGTTTCCGTGGAAGATCGTTTGATGTGATATTACCGTGGTACCTCACTTTGTTGATTTCCTTTGTTAGGGATCGCGAGAGCCGAGAGAAGAGTATTAGAGAAGAGCGCTACGATTGCTGCCAATATCGATTCGATTTTACTTTACACGATGTCATTCAATTCTGTATGTCTGTATCTCTTTGAATTGTGTCGTAAAGAGCTAACGAGAGTCATTTGCAATGGAATAATTACGTAGGAAAGTGAGGAACAGTTTCCAGTTTCCAGTTGAAACTTTGCGTACAATAACTCCATTGGCGATTCCAATGCCCACGTTATTTTCTATTCATTCATATTGGCATCGAGTTTCCATCGATAAAAATCCCTCGTATCAAAGTATGTATATGTATCGCCGTTTCTCTCGTTTCTTTCTTTTCGTTTTCGTTGTTTTCCTCGCCACAGTGTTGAACAGCAGTAAGTGCATTATTTTTAACACACGATTAACGAACAGACAATTGCTAATCTCTTGGTGCAATTTATTTGAAACGCTCGATTCACGATGGCATCTTAATCCGATCCAATTGGACTAAATTTGCGGGTACATTCCATTAGCGTAACCATTAGCTAGGGAAGTCAAAGCTTATGAAAAACCGTTGGAAGGTACTCGAACGTCGTTAATATAGAGAATGTGAAGTTTAGACGTGGTAGATCGTATGTATTCGCACGCGACACATATCTGTACTCCTCTGCCGACATACATACATACATACATACATACGATAAATGTACACTCGTCACGAGTCCCTTGCGGATGCTTGCCGCTACTTAAAAGTTCTTCAAGTCCTTCCACTGCCCCCTGGTTACGTCATTGGCGAATTCGCATGTTCGATGTTATATGGAAATATATATACGTATATATATAAAGATGTAGTAACACCATAGTGTCCATAAAGTAATAATGGATTACGTTTGTCCGTTTCGTTTCCATTGTGCTTTGAATGCATTAACGCAAAAGCGAATGATTTAAACGTAACGCCATATTGTTATAACATATTTCCTCGCGATCGAGATTCGGCAGAGCATCACTACGCCTCATTTTGCGCTATCAAGAACGACTCTTGTCCATGGTCATAGCCTCCAGAAAAGTAAAGAATACTTTAATATTTTTTGATTCGATGTAACAGCAATCTCCTTCAACAAAATATTCATCGTATAATACGATTCATATAAAATTATATCGTCGAAGAGTTATATCCAATTAAATGATAAAGTTACAGATCTCGAGACAAAACTTTTCGTAGAATCGGTCAATTTTCAACCAAAACAGACAGATTATTTTTTGATGATGTTAGTTCACTATCGGGCAAGAATCGTTTTTTGTTACAAGTCTCTTCGCCTTTGGTACAAGCACAGAATTAGTTATTTTATACGAAGGTTTACTATGTCTCTCGAAGAGAAGCCGAGACGTTTACCTACGACTGCTTTTAAATCCGTTCCATCTTACATACAGTTTCGCATGTATAGTGATAAAAGTAAGCACGAATAACCATCGCAAGAATCGTAGAGGCTAATTGGTACCTTGAATAAGTCCTCGCGCTTACTTAACGAAAAGTCGTATTGCCCGTTTGTTGATATACACTCGGCTACTATTTTAACTCTCCAATTCCTATATATTACAATACGAAATTATTATTTTACTGTCATATCATAGATTTATATCTTTATGGAATTAATTATGAATATTATGAGATCTAAATTTTAAAATTTTTCATCTGATTTTTAAACTAAATGTATATTTTTCTATCTGATCGTGTAAAGTACTAATGTGGAGTATAAATAGAACATAGAACATGATACTTATTGATACTTATGGGAATTGGAGATTTAAATAGGATTTTCTCGAATGTTTTGGCGATTGTTATTTGAAATGTCCGTTTTCGAAGTGTATGTCAATGATAATCGTAAGCCATTCCTTGAGAACTAGACGTAAGTTAGTTGACGATAAAACGTACAGTTCGATGATTGAACATTTGATGAGGTACCTGATTTGACCAACGTATGTAAAGTACAGTACGATTGTTTCTTGCACGTGTTTATCACGGTGAATTTCTGGATATTTCATAAGTTAATGAAGCGCTCGACTACCATCTGACTAATATTGTACTCTGTTCTGTGCAATACCTAGAAATATATAAAACGTCGAATTGTACGCTTTATTTGTAATGCAATAATTTAACTTGATGTATGTATTAACATGTATGTAAGATTAAGGATTTGACGCTTTTACCAGACTGGTTTTAGGATCTTACGCGCGGGCAAGTTTTTCGAGAAGATTTTTAAAAGGATTAGATGTCAAATACATTTAATTGTCGTGTCATCGAAAAAAAGCCGACGATTTATGTGCTTTTCTATATTTTCATAGTTTACGAGCTAGTTAAAAAAAGAAAAAAAGAGTTAGCAATAAAAATGGTAAAATTAATAAATAGGTGAAAAATTAGTCTTTGAAATGATCGATAAATGATGATCAATCGAGGTCAGATTCAAATATAAAATATGCTGTCGAAATTCTTGCTTGCTCTGATGTTTTATGAGCTGTTTTAAGAGGAACATTATTTCTTCCGTCTTCGACGGCAAGTAAACGTTGTACTTTTATAAATATGAATGTACTTATATTTTGTACTGGCAGTACCTTGCAAAAATATAATATGTTAAACAATGAGATTATATGTACATGTACGATGTGCGTTTCGAATAAACGTTATACAATAGGAATACTTTTAACTTTGAGAAGCGACCAAAATCTATTGACAAAATTAAATGGTGGTTATGTTGTTTTGTTAAGTCAAATGTATATTATATTGTGACATTTACTTCGTGTATTAGTATAGAACAAGAAAAATAAAATTATCGTTCTACAACATGGGTGTATTTTTTATTTAAAAAAAAAAATGTAATGTAAATTTAGCTAAGAAAAATGTATTCTCTTTTTTTTACATCTAAGAGTTAATTTAAAATGTGTATGGATTTATTTTATTGTAAATGTATAAATTTATTTCAGATACATTAACTTGCAGAAAGCAAGTTAGTTACAGAAAATATACAGAGATATGTACACTACTAAAGGTTTAGAAAGATGGAATATAAATCAAAGAAAGTAATTCAGTGGGAAAAGTTACAACAAGATGATGTTTCATCCAACTGCAAGTAATTGTTTTATTTTACAGATTTTACCAACCTTCGGTTTCTTAAATTCGTTTCAGGTACAAATTGTAGAATCGATCGAAGAAAACTTCGCGGTGGTTGAAAATACTGTAATGTACTGTTTCAAATATCATGTTTCTAGCGCATTCACTTCTTGACTAACTTCGATCGTTTTACTTGATGTAGTTCCCCAACTGCCCGTTATTTAAACGTAGAGTGCGCTACCAGAGCAAAGACGACCCCATCTGTCTATAATATACATTGACTATGGTTGGCATACTGTTGCTTGTAATATCATAATAGCGGAGAAGGAGACAAAACCGTTAAAAAGGAAATATCCATAACTGTGTGATTTGTTGTTAATATTTTTTAAAAAAGAAAAAATTGAGAAATGAGTAAGGCACATCCACCAGAACTTAAAAAGTAAGTGTAATAAATCAATATCTGCACAATCTAGATAAAGGTTATAAGTTATGAATCTTAATTTTTGTACATTGTAAACATAGTAAAGCATATTAAAATTTTACCTTTTTTTTCTATTTTAGATATATGGACAAAAGATTATCATGTGAGTACAGAAATATATATTATAGGATTATATTTATACGCAATACTTTGTTATTAAAATCACATGTTTTTGTTTAGTAAAACTCAATGGAGGAAGACATGTCGTTGGGATTTTACGAGGTTTCGATCCATTTATGAACATGGTTATAGATGAAAGTATTGAAGAATGCAAAGATGGTACAAAAAACAATATTGGCATGGTGGTAAGTTAGCTTGTAGTAAGTTACTTTGTACTAAGAATTAGATTTTTGTTGAATTAATGAAAGTATTTCATTATTTTAGGTAATACGTGGAAATAGTGTAATAATGTTAGAAGCTTTGGACAGGATATGAATTGAAATATAAAAAATACAAAAATATAATGTGCATTCTTAAGGACTAACTTTTTCTAACTTTTTCTATCACACATAATATTAACATCATATTTATTCAGTCCTTAAAATATAATTCATGATCATTATTTTCAGTTTAAAAAGAATTATTTTGAATAAATGATTTTGATATAAAATAACGATTTATTCTTTAATCTTTTTATATAAATACAATATAACAGACAATTTTTATGACGCATTTTGCTGAGAATATATCATTATATATTTGACATAGCACTTTAGTGATTTCTGTAATTCTAAAAATAATCTTTTAAATATTCAAATGCTATTTCCACTATTTTGTACTGAGTATCATGAATATCAAATGTAACGAAAATACTTTACTTCCAAAAAAATTGTATAGTTAAATAAAGGTATTTTGTTTAACTATACAATTGCATCAAAATTGTATCCTTTATTGTCAATTAATTACGGTAAAACGAATTAATGAAACCAATATTGTTTATAATCAACATTTATTTCTTTGAATTAAGTGTACTTATTTATATAAGGAACATTAAAAATTTGAAGGCACATGATACTCATTTTTCTTAACAAGGAACTATATTTCTGTAAAATATTTTAGTCTATAACTTTATTAACATTTAGTGTTTAATTTGAAAAAAAATATATTTTACAGTTTAATGAAAGAAAGAATATATATTAACTTGAACTTACGTGAATGAATACTTTGAAGTGAACAGATTATTGTGTAAATAAAAGGAACACAATATAACTTATATGTATTTACATATCAGAAATTTATCTCTCTTTCCATATAAAATATTCTTTTTTAACAAATTTTCTAGTTCTAAAATATACACATAATTTTTCTTTTGTGCGTTTTCGATATGTGCATCATATCTTTGTCCACGTGCATTATCATGCATTTGTTTAGTATACAAAAACTTATGTGCTCAAAGCTATATTAAATACGCAATTGAAAACGATAAATTTTTTTGATAATGTGAAGAAAATTAAAGTGGAAAGATGATCACATATCACAGTTTGAAAGATTTCAATAATATACATATAACATCTAAATTTAATTTTCTATACATTCATCAATTTTTGTAATCGTTTTCATTTAAAAAATACAATATTTTAAATTTTATAATAATGTTTTTATAACATTGATGAAAGTATTAAAAATATTTGCTTTATATTTTTCATAACTAAAATAAATATATATCAAGAAATATTATTTCCTTTCGTCTTTTGCTGCACGACTTGAGATATACTGAATGATTATTTTAAAATTAAAATAAACAATCACATAATGAAATATTAAAAAAGGAATACATGCGTTTGTATAATTTAACATAAAATTTTTTAACTAAAAACTTAACATTTGATTAGCTATAGTATTTAGCTATAGTATAAGCACAATTTACACATATTTACATAAATTAACTTATTCAAGATTTGTAAAAAATGTATTTTCAATTTAGACTTAACTTTTTATCTCTTTCAATTCCAATAACAATTACTAATCTGAACTAATTTATACTTCGTGACACAGTTCTGCTTTGATATTTTTGACAATATCTTGATTGGGCATATTAACATATCCATTTGTTTTATCTTCTTTTCTTACTTCTTGTTGTAAGTCAAGGTTGATAACTTTTGTTTCTATAACATTAAAAGGAACTTTTACAATACTTTTGTCTGTAATATTTTAACTGGTCAATGGATGCACATATGACATTACAATTTAAACACTTACGTGAATATGCAGAAGTTTGTCGGTTACATGTACTAGGAACACTATCTTCACTTTTATGATGATTCGACATATGTTTTTTCATATCACATCTATTACTAAATGACTGTTTGCACATCTTGCAGGTAAATTGTTTTTTATTAATATGCTTAGCAACGTGCACTTTGAAATACCAATCAGTGCTGAAGCTTTTAAGACAGTAGTCACATTTGAAATCTTTATTCTTATGTCTCCATTTCTTTTTTACCATTTTCGATTTCTTTTTCTTTTTTTGTAATGTTGTTTTCGAATCAGTTGCAGATTCAACCTTTGGCACAGGTGCTGAATATTGAACAGACTGTGGATTTGTTACAGTTAATGGTAGTGCTCTATTGTCTGCCATAATACAAAACTTTGGTATACCCTGTGTTTGGTGTAATAAGGATGGTTGTGTTATCAAATTAGTTATAGGTACAACGCGAATAGGTGTAAAAAATGGTTTAGGTTGAATGGGTGTTGTCACAATTTGCGACTGTGACAAGAGTAAGTCATTTATTGGATGTGTATTAGTTTGTGTTGTAAACGTAAGAAGACGATTCTGAGATAAAGAATCTGTAGTGGTTGTTGTTATAAGTGATTTAGTTAAAGCTTCTGACAAAGCTAACTGAATGGGAGTAGATATACCATTTTCATTAGAACACTGTGCTTTGCCAATAACTATACTTTGTTGTGGTATTACAATTGGTATATTGGTAGATAAAAGTTCTCCAAAAACATTATTTACATTACTAATTTGCGAAGTAGATTCTGTTGTAGATGTAGAATTTTTAGTAATTGTAATTGTTGTTGTTGTTGTTGTTGTTGTTGTTGTTAGTGATGCTGATGGAAATAGTTGCCGTCGCCGCTGTTGCAGTTGTTGTAAGGAGACTGATTTTGGAGTAATGACTAACTCTTTGTTATTCTTTAGAGTTTCCATTGCAAGATTGTAGCCCATAATAGGGTCTGTATAATCGTTTTTTTTTATTTTTGAAGCTTCAATTATTTGAATTTCTCGTTCTCTCATTCTTTCTTTTAATATTTGAGCACTACTTGTTTCATTATGCCTATATATATTTCTCCTTGTACAATTCCTGTGATGTATACGAGATCTTTGGGTCTTCAATGTAACACCACAAATATCGCAAGCTGATGATTGATTACATTTATTCAGTATTATTATAGCTCTGCGACAACGATCATGATCAATGCTTAATGCATCACACATTTTATTTTTACAATGCTTTGAAACTGGTGCGTTTATTTCACTATCTTCTATATTGAAGGCTAACATTGGCGATGATCCATCACGATCTACATATTGTTGTACTATCACATCACATATAATATTCTCACAAGGTTCATAATGACCACAAGATTTTTTTTCTCTTTTAACAGGAACTAATGTAATTTCTGATTTACCTTGTTTTTTCGAGGGTAACAAATTTTCATCATCTATATTTTTTTCTTGATTTTTCTGTAAAGGTATTACTGATAACTCTGATTGTTTCGCTCTATTTATACTTGAATCTGTATCGTGCACTTTCTTATTGGAGGCAGATGTTGGATTTACTTTTATGGGTACCCTTTTAATAATAATATTTGGTTGATTGAACAACCTTCTCACTGGATCCGATTGTAACACCTACGACAAAATAACAAAATGAATTTTGATGCAAAAATACATGGATATTGTAAGCTCAAATCAAACTCACATCAGTCAGAGTAGTGAAATCGGATGGACACGTTTTCGACGTGTTCATTGGATTGCAATTAAATTTCGGTAACGAAGCATGGTCCATTTTCACCATATAAAAATATAAAAATTGCAATCTCTGCAAGTAAAGCACGATCAATCTCTTTCGCAGTGTAACAATTCCATAAAATTTTCATTACAACATTACGCGGTATAAGTGTGCATTTTGTTTTGCAACATAGTGAAACTCTAGATAAACTACCAAACATTAAAAGTTCTTATAATTTCATGTACAAATTATTTAGCGAAATTTCTTCTAATATTCGATATATGTGACTGTTAGGTTATCGGCTCTTTGACAAACAATAGCATACTCTAATGTAGATAGATGCATAATGTTTGGAATGGCTCAGCAACATTTGGCAACGTAATACTCACAACTCCCTTTACATTATTGTCACTGACAGCGATCAATAAACGGGTAATTCAACACTCGTATAACTTGTAAAACGATCGCGTAAAATCAAATGCTTCATTGTCACATATTGAGTATAGGAGAGCCTAATTTCTCTTAATAGGACGTCAATCTTGGTTCATTTGATAAATGTTTCGCATGAACGAGCAACAAAGAAAATGATATGTTTGAATTTTCTCGACACAATGATGTTTACAATGGCAAATGTATTGGCAAAATTTTTTCTTCGTAGACTACGGTCTGGTCAAACGAATCCTATTGGAGGGAAATGACACGAGGGGAACATGCCTCCCACTCGGCACAACTTCGATTAACTTCTTGATATTTACGTCTTTCTTTTTTGTTTTCTTTCTCTTCTTTATACTTTGTAGATATAATCTTTTACTTTTAATCGATTCATTGAAAATTCAGATTTGAATTTTACTCGCGCCATTCATTATAGTATGTTGCCTCGCACCCTCGAAATCCTTCAAAAAATAACGATGTATCGAATTTTTGTTACTGTCAATTCAATCTTTGACTATCAAAGATGAAGAAAATTGAATCAACGCACTATGAGATTATATTATAATCACCTACCTCTTCGTTGGTCCGTCGTTAATGACAGATAAAACGTATGCATGGAATAAAGAATTTATTGTAACGTTACTGTGTATTAGGAAATGTACAAGTTATGAGACAACGTTTAAGTAATTACGATAACGTACATCTTGGCCCTTTGACACGTGGAACGTAACTTTTAATCTTTGGTATTGAACGGATGACTGCAACAACGTATGTTAACTCAAGCTGTGAATAGTCATTTAAACAAACGATTTAGACAAATCTAAATAATAAGAAATAAATCGTATTCCTGCAAATGATGATCTTGTCAACAAGTTGTTGGCCAAGTGTCTGTCGAAGGGCGTCACTTTCTACTTTACGGTCGTATGTCGTGCAAAACGTCTGATTGTCTTTACACTGGAGCCATACATACGACATCATCGCGTGGAAAGAAGAAAAGCGGTGAACGACTATAAACGATGCTCGAACAAACGATGATGATTATTGAAAAAGCTTCATTGAATTTAAGTTGCGGTCCCTAAAATGCTTCGAGGCGAACTGTACATAGGAACTGTAGGAAAATTAAATGTCGCGAGCGACGTACAAGCCGAGCCAATCTTACAACGCGAGAAACGTACACAGCGAAAGACGACTCTGTCGAAATAAATGCACAAGTACGCTAACAACTGTATCGTTCAATAAAACCTTTTTTTCCGTCGAATTTTTTTCTTTCTTCTTTTTTTTTTTTTTTT